>NW_006399791.1:19712257-19714145 GCF_000299155.1 Elephantulus edwardii
CATATGCCCAAAGTATGTAAGAAACAGTTTCAAAACTCTAGCCTCCAAAGAGAAATTTGGTTTCACCCTCTCCAAGACAGGCCTATTTGTTTTCTTGATAGTCAATAGTATGTTCAAGACTCTTCTCCAGAACCACAATTCAAAGCCATCAATTATTCTTTTGTCATCCTTAGTCATTGTCCAGCTCTCTGAAGCATAATAAATAATTGTGAAGACCATAGCCTGGATCAGGTGCACCTTAACCTATAGATTGACATCGTTGCTTTTCAGCAATCTGAAGTGGTTCCTGATAGCAGACTTTCCCAATGCAATTTATCCTCTGATTTCCTGACTGCTGGTGTTAAGAGTATAAATTGTGGAGCCAAACAAGGTGTAATTTTTAACAACATCAATCTCTTCTCCATGTATCATGGTGCTGTCAACTTGCCCAGTACTAAACAAAATGTTGGTAGTTTGAATCTATCAGATAAATCCTAGGAAAAAAGATGGGCAATCTCCTCCTATAAAGATGCACTGCCTTAGAAACTAAGGAAGGATCGCAGTAAGTTGGAACGGATGAAAGTGTTTGTGTTATACATAGATATATAGATTTAGATATAGAGATGTAGATACATACATATAGATATATTACTCATTGTTTATGTGTGTGTGTTATAAGCATACATTCATATGTTTAGAGTAGAAATGAGAAATTAGTAATTAATTTCATATATGCTACTACTTCAAAGCCAAAGGAAAATAGTGGTGAAGGCATTTTTTTACACAGACAATTCTTCTGGAAAAGGAATTGGATTTCATTGATAAAAAGCAGAGCATTCAGAAGACTCTTCCTCCTATTCGTCCTCCAAGAGGGCCACTCTACATATTTGTCAAAACTCTAGAAGGAAGAAGAGAGTACTGGACAATCCACTAACTATCGAAATAATAATATTTCTCCTCCTGCAGGGAAAAAAAAACCCAAACCCAAAACAAAACAAAACAAACAACCCATCCATGTGAAGAGCAGTTGCCTAGATGTTTATGACCTTATGACCAGGGAAAAATAATGTAACCCTCTAATTTAGTTCCTGAAGATCACATTCTTTTCTGGAACAGAAGCCACAGGACAAGTAGCACAGCTGGTGAACTTTCTTTTTGAGTGTGATTCAATTCAATCTCACATGAAGTACGGACTTATCTTCCAGCACTGGAAGCATATAATTAGATTAAAGAAAACTGGATTCTCAGGGAACTCCCAAGGGACTTGGGAGTGATCCATGGAACACTGTGTGTTATAAACCATTTTTCAGCATTTCCTCTCCAGGACTGTTTCTTTGACCTTCTTTCTCTAAGTGTCTGGATTGTAGCACTAAAAAGAATAGATTCTCGATTTAATCTTCTTTGCCCTTGAGTGAAGACCAATTTATAGCTGTTCCTCCATTGACTTTTTTGAGGCTGTAAGTTGCATGGGAAGACATTGCTTGTTTTTGTTCTTTGCAATCACTTGTTATGCATCAGAGAGTTGGACAATGACTAGGGAGGATAGAAGGAGGATTGATGCCTTTGAACTGTGGTGCTGGAGAAGAGTATTGAGGGTACCATGGATTGCTAGGAAAACAAACAGATTCATCCTGGAGAGGGTTAAACCAGGCTACTCCTTGAAGGCAAGGATTCTGGGGCTTCGTCTGACATACTTTGGACATGTAAGGAGGGACTGGTCCTTAGAGAGGGACATCAAACTCGGTAGGGTGGACAGATGGTACAGGAGGGAAAGACTCTCTATGAGGTGGATTGATTCAGTAACTGGGGTGATCAGGATGGGTGTGTCAGAGACAGTGCGATTGGCACAGGACAGAGCAGGGTATAGGGCTGTTGTACATAGGGTCACTATGAGTCTTAAGGGACTCGA
>NW_006399791.1:19730480-19732334 GCF_000299155.1 Elephantulus edwardii
TACAATATCCCTAGTACCACAGCCTCTTCTAAACCCAGGCTGTACTTCTGGCAGTTCTCTGTTGATGTGCTGTTCCAGTAATTTTTGGTTAATCTTCAGCAGAATCTTGCGTGCATGTGATATTAATGATAGTGTTCGATAATCTTCACACTCTGCCAGAACACCTTTCTTGGGAATGGAACAAATATAGATCTCTTCCAATCAGTTGGTCATATAGTTGATCTACAGATTTCTTGGCACAACTTGATGAGCACACTTAGGGCACCATCTTTTGAAATATATCAATTTGTACATCACCAATTCCTGGGGCCTTGTTTTTGCCAAATCTTCCAGAGCAGCTTGAACTTCTTCCTTCATCACCACAGGCTCTTGCTCATACATTGTTTCATGAAATTCCTCTGTGTCTGCCAAATCCTTTTAGTATAATGACTCTGTGTACTCTTTCCATCTTCTTTTAATAATTCCTGGATCATTTAATATTCTGCCCAAAGCATCCTTAAGTATTGCAACTTGAGGTTTGAATTTGTTCTTCAGTACCTTGTGCTTAAGAAATGCTGAGAGAGTTCAGCCTCTTTGATTTTCTGACTCCAGCTCTTTGCACATTTCATTATAGTATTTTACTTTGTCTTCCCACATTGCCCTTTGAAATCTTCTGCTCAACTCCTTAACATCTTGATTTCTTCCCTTTGCTTTGGCTTCCCAGAGCTCTAGTAGAATATTCAGAGTCCCTTCTGACATCCATCTTGTTTTTTACTTTCTCCTCTGTCATTGTAATGACCTTTTGCATTCTTCCTGAAGGATATTCTTGATATTTCCCCAAAGCTCATCTGGTCTTCTCTAATTAGTGTTCAAGGCCTCAAACCTGTTCTGTGGCTAACTCTGATAAGAATGGGATACCCAGAATACTTGATTGTGCTTATGTGAAACTTATACTTGGACCAGGAGGTAGTCATCAGAACAGAGCAAGGAAACACTGCATGGTTCAAAATTGGGAAGGGTATATGCCAGGGATGTGTCCTGTCTCCATACCTTTTCAATCTATATGTGGAAAAGATCACCTGGCAGGCTGGCCTTATGAGGAGAAATGTGACATCAAGATTGGAGGAAGACTCATCAACCATCTGTATTATGCAGATGATACAATCCTGCTTGCAGAAACTGAGGAAGACCTGAAGTGCTTGCTGCAGAAGATTAAGGACTACAGCCTTCAATATGAATTGAAGCTCAGCATAAAGAAAATGAAGATTCTTACCACTGAGCCTCTAGACAGCATCATGATAGATAGTGAAAAGATTTGAGATTATTAACAACTTTGGTTTGCTTGGCTCCACAATCAACACTCTTGGTACCAGCAGTCAGGGAATTAAAAGATGTATTGCATTGGAAATTCTGCTGTCAGAGATCTCTTCAAAATACTGAAGAACAATGATATCAGTTTGGAGATTAAGGTCCGCCTGATTCAGGCCCTGGTCTTGTTGCAATTACTTGCTATGCATCAGATTGCTGGACAATGACTAGGGATGACAGAAGGAGAATTGATGTCTTATAGCTGTGGTGCTGAAGAAGAGTGCTGAATATACCATGGACTGCTATGGGAACAAACAGATTCATCCTAGAGAGGGTGAGACCAGACTGCTTCTTGGAGGCAAGAATTCTGAAGCTTTGTCTAACATACTATGGACATATTGCAAAGTGGGACCAGTCCTTGAAGAGGGACATTGTGCTTGAGAAAATGGAGGGACAGTGCAAGGAAAGGAAGAGACTTGATGAGATGGATTGATTCAGTGACTGGGGTAATGAGGATGAGGATGTCAGAGACAATAAGATTGGCACAGGATAGAGCAGGGTGTAGGG
>NW_006399791.1:19732950-19748832 GCF_000299155.1 Elephantulus edwardii
TGGACAATGACTAGGGAGGACAGAAGGAGAATTGATGCCTTTGAGCTGTGGTGCTGGAGAAGAGTATTGAATGTACCATGGACTGCGAAGAAAAGAAACAGATTCATCCTGGAGAGGGTTAAACCAAGCTACTTCTTGGAGGCAAGGATTCTGGGGCTTCGTCTGACATACTTTGGGCATGTTGCCAGGAGGGACAGGTCCTTGGAGAGGGACATAATGCTTGGGAGGGTGGAGGGATGGCACAGAAGGGGAAGACCCTCTATGAGATGGATTGATTCAGTGACTGGGGTAATCTGGATGGGTGTATCAGAGGCAATGCAATTGGCACTGGATAGAGCAGGGTTTATGGCTGTTGTACATAGGGTCGCTATGAGTCGCAAACGACTCGACGGCACATCATAACAACAACAACAAAGTGTGTGTGTGTGAAAGATTAAAATGCATTAATATTACCTGTGATAGAACCCTACTGGCATAGTGTGTAATATGTTGAATAGTGGGGTGGGGGAGGGCAGTGGTTCAAATCTACAAGCTGGAAGAAAGCTATGTAGTCTCCATCCACAAAGATTCACATCTCCGGAGGCTCTATGGAGGGCTGTCATGAATCAGACTGGACACTCCACGTAAGTAGATATGTATGGTTTTTTTAGGGTTTTGGATGATGATAAGTGGTATTTGAGAATTTGTAGAAGAATGATTTCCAGTTGTTGCTGGGTACTATCGAGCCAAATACAACTCATAGCAACCCTATGAACAACAAACTTGAATCCTTTCCTATCCTGTGCCAATCTCTTCTGAGCCCATTGCTTCAGTCACCCTGTCAATCCCCCACATTGGGGGTCTTCCACTCTTTTACTGACCCCTCCACCTTTTAAGTATGCTATCCATTTCCTTGGAAGGTGTGTTTCCGTGCATTGGTTCTGGGTGCGTCATGGGTAGAAACCCTAACTCGTAGCAATCCCGTGTGCATCAGAGGAGAACTGAAATCTCACCTCACAGCTATTCACTTCCTTATGCGCTTAGGGACCATGATGGTACCGGCACTAGTCACATGTAGCTCCTGAATTGTAAATGTTAGTGGATTAAAAGAAAACCTGCCTCTTAGTCACACTGAGGGGTGTTCAACAAGTTCATGGAGCCTATGTTTACCATAGAGACTGCAGAGATACAAGACACCTGTATCATAACAGAAGGTTCTATTAGATAGCATTGATTCACTGAGTCCTTAGCTGGTCTCTATGGTAGGCCTTCCCTCCAAGGGACATACAGTCCAGGAGATATACATACATTAGTCAATTATTCCTGCAAATAAACGAATCAGATCAGTTTGTATGGAGAAAGTAATGAGTCAGGGGTAAAATTTCACCCTCCAAATGGGAGGAAATTTTGCTGTAAAAATCTGATTCCTGGTTCATGCTCCTCATTGACCAGATACCACCAGACTCTCCATAGAATCGTGTGTGTTGCTATGATGTTGAACAGATTTCAGTGGAGCTTCCAGACTAAGAAAGAGGAGGAAGAAAGGACTGGAGATCTTCCAGATTAGTTAACGGAAACCTTGCACATGACAAAGGTTCATCCTCTATAAATCATGGTGATGGGGCAGGAGAAGGCAGAGTCCATGGATTCACCAGGCATCTCAGCAGCCACAGTCGTTTTGTGCGAATGCTGCAAGTAAGGGGCTGAATGTGCAGAGTGAGGACTGCAGGAACATCTCAGTCTCTTCATGGGGTTCAGGACAAGTGCTTGGAAGAGTAACATTTACTTGGAAATGTTTACATGGAAGCCTGAAGAATCTGTACAAGAACAACTTCCTCCTACAAGGTTTGTGTCAAGGTCGTGATGTCGGTGGATATGGATAAAAACCACTAGCCAAGCTGTTGACTCTAACTCCTGGTGACCTTACGTATATTGAAGTAGAACTCCTCAAGCTAGGTTCAAGTGGTGGGTTTTTCAGAAGCAGATGACTAGGCCTGGGTGGGTTCAAACCACCAACCTTTCTGCTAGTACCTGAGAACTATTTGCATCACTCAGGAAAGGTGAGAATGCTAATAAACAGAGAGAAAAGCAGTCAGAGAAGTAGGGGCTCAGATTTCAAAATAGACTGGCTGGTCTACTTGGGTTTTGTTCTTTTTAGTCCAAACACATTCTGCTTTCAGATGGATCTTACCTCCTGCTATGCCCCTATGCTTCTAATCAAAGTAATTTGTACATCAAGATTACTCAAAGTGGGAAATAAAAAAAAACACCTTTTAATTCTTAAAATTTAAATTAAATTGAAACTATCATCATTTGCATAGTGTGAGGAAAACGCCAGGCTCAATTTACGCATTGCCATCTTGGCTATAGGGGGAAAAAGAGGGATAATAGGGGAAGCTCCCACAGCAAACACTGGAAAATGCAGAGAGAATGAGCCATCAATCCAAGTGACCTCTGTCTGTGCACAAGGGAAAGGAATGTTAGAGAAATGCTGATCACCGCTGGGATAGGTGAGGCCAGGGCAGGACACGGGAAGCCAAATGCAAGGGAGAGTAATCAGAGTGAAGAGTGGCTCTAAAATTGGACTGAGCTGGCAAAGCCCCCATGTGGACACTACTGATGGAATTATTTTATGGTTTACATGTTCCCTCCCTACACAGATGTTTCAAGAACAAAACTGTAAGGAGAAGCAGGCATTTACAACAAAATTTCCAAATAATATGCTCGTTTGCCTAATACAAAGAACAAATCCAAGGGTGGAACTGAATTTTTAATTTGAATAGGCAAATAGCTCCAGCTGTCACACAGCTACTTCTACTTTGCTGTGTTCCTTTTTTTAAGTAGCACAATGGAAATGAACTCTAGGCTAAGTCTTCTAATGATAGAAATGATGAAAAGATAAAAACTCTAATTTTGTTTTAAGTATTGTTCTAGGAGAGCTTTACACAAGGAATTAAGCAAGAAAAGAAATAGAGAAGAATATAGGTGATGCCATTTTTTTAAAGACAGACAATGAGGAAAACCCTTATGTAAATATAGAGAAAAATGACCCATTGCGGGTGACACAAAATATTTGGTAAATTTCAGTGGAGGTTCTTTATGTTTATATGTTTTTATAAATTGTTAGTCCTTATTTATTTCTCTTTTTTAACTACCCACATTATATTTTATAGCTGGTCTTTTTCATTAAACAAAGTTTCTGTCCTCATCTGTATCCCCATTACCTACCTAATAGGTATTAGAGAAACTGCAGCCAAAGTGCTCTTTGGAGGCAAAGATGATAAAGCTTCACTTCACATACTTTGAGCATGTTGCTAAGAGGGATTATTCCTTGGAGAGGAACATGTTACTCAGAAAGACAGAAGGTCTGTGAAAGAGAAGAAGACCCTCAAACAAGTAAATTGGCACTGTGACTGCAACAGTGGGCTCTAGTATGTCAGGAAGTGTGAGGATTGTACAGGATAGTACAGGCTAGGATTCAGATCTGTTGTTCATAGGGTAGTTATAGGTCATATTCCACTCAAAGGCACCTAATAACCACAACAACCACCTACTTACATTCTCTGAACCTATGAATTATGACACAAATTGTTGCTGGTGAGGCAGTGATGGTTCAGTGGTAAAATCTATCTTCAATGTTGGAGACTCAAATCTGATTCCCAGACATTGTATCTCATGCACAGCTATCAACCTGTCAGGGAAGACTTGCATGTTGCTAGGATACTTAACAGGCTTCAGCAGGAATTCTAGATTAAGACTAGGAAGAAAGACCTGGCAATCTACTTTCGGAAATCAGTCAGCAATAACCCTATGGATGACAAGTTACCATTCTTAAGTGTGGGCATGACACAGGTCCCTTCAACCTGTTGTTTCATTGTGCACAGGATTACCATAAATTGGAGATTATCTCACTGGTAGCTAACACGAAGAACAGATCAAACACGAATAGCAGGTTGGAGGTAAAGATGTGCAAAGATTAACATTTTTAACACGAGCATTGTGGTAAGAAGCAGGGAATCATGAGGTCTTAGTGATTTGAAAGCTGCCTCGGTGTGTGTGCTCAGAGGAGTATGGCCACACTAGGATCTGATGGGCCAGGAGGCATCTTTATAAGGCTTGGACCCTGCACAAAAGGCAGAAACAGCTACACGGTTTGAGCAGAAAAATGGGGCTCCTTGGTAATAATAGAACTAAAAATCTCAAGACAGGGATTATATGGTATTAAACCAAGTACAGGACCCTTAGACTCCACGAGCCCACAAAGCTGGCACTGCTAAAGGTGATCAAAGGCCCTGGAAAGGTTTTAAGCAGAGAGCGAGCTGAGGAGAAATAAGAAAAATGTTTAAGGAATATCACTGGAGATATGCTTTGGATCACTGTAAGCAAGAAGCCTGGGAAACATCCTAGCACAAAGGGCACTAACCAGGAAAGCTGAGGAGAGTCTGTACAAAGCAAGCAGCAGCTTGGAGTTTGCTGAAGTACCAGAGAGGCCAAGGGAAAATCAAGGGATTAGAAAGAGCTATCCTGGCTACAGAAACCCTGGGTGGTGTGAACGGTTGACGGCTGAGTTCATCCAAAAGCATCTCAGAAGAAAATTCTGGTGATGTTCTGAAAAATAGGTCCTTGGAAACCTCGTGGGTGGGGGTGGGGGGCACAGGTCTGCACTGACGCAGATGGGGTCACCTGAGTGGACCTGATGCAAAGGGCTTGTCCAAATTGTGCTGGGAGTGCCATGGCAGGGGCGGGTAAAGAAAATAAGCCAGTGAGAGAAATTTATGAGTTTCTGACTGCAGCAACTGAGAGACTTTAACTGCAACTTAACACTCCCTAAGGACACGCCATGTGCTTTGGAGAAAGACACCACCTAAAAACAGGCATAACATGCGGTTGAGTTCAGAGGAGACAAGCATTCTAAGAAGCCAGGAGGAGAACGTGGATTCAACTATGTCAAGGCTGGCATTTGTGTTGCAGCTTGAAATCTTGTTAATTTTGGTATGAAGAGCAGTGGGGAGATAGAGATGGCGTGGAGAGGTATAATGTACGTAGAGGTAACATTATGCGTAGAAAGAAGGAACCACTTGCAGTGTGGGCCGGAGGGGCTCTCAGAAGTCAGTTCTGCTTTCCAGGTGATGCACAGGAAACATACAGAAGCAAATGAACTTTCCCAGGGTCACACAAAGAGAAACAGAGAAGAATAACACCAGACTCCTTAGCCAGGGTTTTCTCTAGCAGATCATACTTCCTCGCCAAAAAGCGTTCTGTTGTTTAGATTGTGTTAATAACCAAATTATCAACATGGTGAATTCATCGCAGAACAGGATAGACAGCAGACATGCAGACCACCAAGGATAGGAGGGGTGAGCAGTCCAATTACTGACTGGAAATGAGCTGGGCTCCGGGGTAACAGCACACTCCTGCCAAACACTCTCTCCTGACATTTTTTATCAAGGCAGATCATGGAGCCAAAATTCATCACACAAGTGCTCACAAAGCCACGAAGGAGCCCTTTCCCCATATTGTGATGAGAAAGTACTGGTTGGAGCATTTGCTTCTTTCTTCTTGCCGAACAGCTGAGGATGACAGAAGGCAAAACTCAAGACTTCCTGTCCCAAAGCCCCTCGAGTCCGTTCTAGTCAAAGAAGATTGCATAGCTATTTTATACAAGAGCCAGTTGGATGGGAGAGACAAATGGTTTTATTTCTCATAACCAGCTTTATCAAAGATTACCCCAGGCATTATTTCATCTATCTTTATACTATTTTACTTTCATTATAGGTTGGAAATGGGAAGTCATTTTTCACAAGGCTGATTTTTAGCTACTTGGAAATGATACTGCTAATCTCAGTACATCTTGCAAAATTGAACATCCATTACCTACAACCTTGGCTGCCTATATGTTTCCACTCATCATCCCTTGGTTCACTCAGCTTCTGATATCCCAGAAGTCTTCAAAGTGGCATCCCAGACTCTGAACAAGAAATAGCCAAGGAAAACTACTTTCCAGAATCCTTCAAAAGGAGTCACACAAACAATATCACTGAAAGAGGATGTCTGTTGAAAGGGTGATCACAAAATTGCCATCCAAATAATTTTGAGAATTAAAAACATACAAACATAGTCACTATTGACTCAATTTAAGGAGCCAGGGCAGAAATTTGCTCCATTGTTTTCCATGCTGATTTTCAAAAGCAGATTACCTCCTTACAAAATTCCTCTAAAAAACAAACACATATTTCAAACTCAACGCCATCTAGTTGGAACCAATGCATAGTTGACCTTTCACTGGATCTCCAATTGCTGGGGAGGAGATTGCCTATACCAGCTCTCAGCAATGAAACCAAGTACGTGTTTGTAACACCCCTGGAGAAGAAAAGGTTGTGTTAATAATTGCATTAAAATAAAACATAATTCAAATTTACATAAGAAAAACTAGACATATGTTCATTGCCTCTTACAGTATTATTACAAAGGTAACCTAACTTATTGCAAATGTTGTGTACCGTCCAGTTGGAATCAGCACATAGCTGACCTCCAGTGGGTTTTCAAAGGCAGGTAATTGCACGGGAGGAGATTGTCCATCCTTCTCCCGTCAAGTAGCTGGTGCACTCAAATTGCGTGACTTCATACATGCAGCGTAGTTTAGCAACTTGAAATAGGATATGTGTAACTATCCAAATGGAGAGGAGGTTGAGAGGGACCAGGAGGAGAAGGTGATAAATACTCGGGCAGCAGAGATGGGTGGACCAATGTGTGGGATGAGGGAATAGGCAAAATGCAATAAGCATTTAAGGAGACATAATGCTAAAAGCACTGACAATTTTAAGTAATTATTTTTTATAAAGTCTAATATATATGAATGATTGAAAACCAATAGTAACAATAAGAAGGAAGATATCCAGTAAACCTTTCCTATAGGTATAAACACCTTGTATCACACATAAATATGTATTCACTAAGGACAGAAAAGGGTAGTGGTCAGGGTGGAGCTCACAGTTGAAGCACAGCTCACGCAAAGGTCACAATTTTCTGATGGTTTGAATCAACTCTGTGGGAAAAAAGATGGACAATCATCTGTAATTTATAACCTTGAAAACCTCTTTCAGGGTCCCGTAATAGTTGGCTCCAATTCAACACCAGTGGGTTGAGCTGCTGAGTTGAAAGGTAGAAATAAAATATTATCATCAATTAACAACAGATTGAGCCTCCATCTTAGCTTCTACTTGCTCCATAGATTTGAATCAGCTGACTCACAAAATACTAAATGTTCAGAAAATTCTAAAACTCATTCACGTAGAAATCAAAAGCACTTAACTCTGGGAACTGAAGAAATTACTATAACAAAAAAATTTTATTTTCCCTTTTTTTCATTAACTTTAGCATGTCTAAAATTAATTACTATTTATTACATAAGTAAATGAACTAATAAATTTGTTCAAAAGTTTATTTGAAAATAGATTTTTAAAATAAAAGCACATTTGGTAGATGCAGGTTATCAAAATGCTGGATAAACGAATAAATTGGCAATAATAGTAATGAATATTCAGTGCTATGAAAGGAAAAGAAAATGACCATGTAAATTCTTAATACTCTATATTTTTAGTATTACTCTCTCCAATGTAATCCTCAAAATAACCCTATTAAGTAAATGTTGTTATCTTCCTCTTCTGAATCTGTTGCCATGAAGTCAAATCTGGCTTACGGCAAGCCCAGGGGATAGATGAGACCTGTCCCATAGAGTTTCTGAAGTTATCATCTTTACAGAAATCGGCTGACAGGTCTTTCTTCCATGGGAGAGGCGGGTTAGCAGCCTGACACTTAAGTCTTCTGCCACCAAAAATCCTTCCACCTATTGAGAAAAAGAAGTGCACACTAGTTAAGTAGCTAAGTCAAATAATACTCAGCGTCTTTAGTCATAGAGCAATTAAAACAGGCATCCACACAGCTATCCAACTCTACAACCCAACCCTTTTCTATTTCCGTTACATATAACGGCTACAAAGTTTCCAGAGGGAAACTTTTTGTATTATTGTTATTGTTGTCATTAGCTGATACTAAGTTGGGTCTGATGCATAGAGGCAGTGAAGACAACAGAACAAAATATGCTCAAATTCTAATCCCCTCCAATCATTTATATGCCTACGTCCTTTCTTGTGGGCACTATGACTGAGTGTCTTCCAAGCCAGGGGCTTCTCTCCCAGCACTACACTAGACAGTATTCTCTTGTGGTCCAGAGGGGATTTTGCTGCCTACTGTTTAAGAGTAGATTGCCAGAACTTTTTAGCTAGTTTAACTTAACACTGATGAAATAGTTGCTACAGTGTTCAATATGGACTGAAGCTCAGCATCAAAAAACCCCACCAAATATTCTCACAACTGGGCCAATTGGCAGCATCATGATACATAGAAAAGAGATTGATATTGTTAACAATTTTACTTGCTTGCTTCCACAATCAACATACTTGACACCACTGTGAGGAAATCAAAAGATGAATTGCATTTATGGAATCTCTGAATCTCTCCAGAGTGCTGAAGTGCAATGATGGCAATCTGGAGTCTAAGGTGCATCTGAGCCAAACTGCGGTCTTCACAATTACTTGCTGGCATCACAGCTAGACAATGACTAAGGACGATAGAAGAAGAATTTATGTCTTTGAGTTGTAATACTGGAGAAGAGTCTTGAACATACTATAGATTGTCAAGAGAACAAATAGGTCTGACCTTCCAAGGGTAAAAAACCAAGGTGCTTCTTGGAGGCAAAGATCTTGAAGCTCCATTTCACATACTTTGGACATGTCTCCAGGAGGGGCCAGTCCTTAGAGAAGGACAGCATCCTTGGAGGGGCAGAGGGACAGTGCAGGAGAGAAAAACCCCAGATGAGATGGAATGATACAGTAAGTGGGGTCATCGGGATAGCTGTGTCAAGACAATGGTTTGGGTCAAGACAAAGCAGGGTTCAAAGCTAGTGCCACTATGAGTCACAGGTGACTCGATGGGACATAACGACAACATTATAAAATAGTTAAAAGAATTGAAAGGATCTCATTCGAACCATAGGCTAAGTTTTGTTGTTGTTGTTGTTGTTATGTGCCATTGAGTCACTTGCGACTCATAGTGACTCTATGTACAACAGCCCTAAACTCTGCTCTGTCCTGTACCAATCACGTTGCCTCTGACACTCCCATCCTGATTACCGCAGTCACTGAGTCAATCCACCTTATAGAGGTCCTTCCCCTCCTGTGCTGTCCCTCCACCCTACCAAGCATGATGTCCCTCTCCAAGGACCAGTCTCTCCTTACAACATGACCAAAGTATGTCAGATGAAGCCCCAGAATCCTTGTCTCCAAAGAGCAGCCCAATTTAACCCTCTCTAGGATGAATCTGTTTGTTTTCCTAGCAGTCCATGGTACCCTCAATACTCTTCTCCAGCACCACAGCTCAAAGGCATCAATTCTTCTTCTATCCTCCTTGGTCATTGTCCAGCTCTCTGATGCATAACATGTGATTACAAAGACCATGGCCTGTTTTAGAAAGGTAAAACCCACTTTAATTGAGAAACTCCTAAGGAAGGGGGAAAGTATATGTACCAACCTTGCTATAGTTGTCTTCGTCAAAAAGCATCTGATAAAATATTGCATTCTTGGACACTCAGCTCTATCAGTCACTAAAAGAACTATACAGCCCTTTTGAAAGTGGCACCACCTCTTTATAAGATTAATAAGAAGATACAATTTCTACAGCTCAAGAAATCGATTTTTTTAGTGAATGACAAGATGCCAAGAGTGACAAGAAGCCATCCACAGAGAAGTAAAATTAAAATGGTCTCAACCATGTACCTGTGGATTTTTACAAAATATTTCCATACAAGCAGCTAGAATTTCATTCTGGTTCAGAAGACTTAATTATGTGTCCTAAGTACTCAAATATTTTAAAAATGATAGTTATTATTATTATTTATTATCATTATTCATTATTACAAAAGCTTTGAAAATAACTTTGCTTTTTATTTGTATTCTTTCTCAGATTCTTTTTAAAGTGTTTCAGGATCAATATTCTCAGGCACACTTCTTTGCAGTTAGTTATTGAAATGAGTGCTTCCTTGTTTAGCCATGAACACCAGTCAGCCATTAAGATTTAAGGCACATTGCTGACTTCCATGATCCCCTGAGAATCACCGCCCTTTTGTTCTGCTCTGCAAGCCCAGAGGCAAGGCTGGAATGAGCAATGCTGGAGGCAATTGAGATCTTGTATGGAGTTAGACAAGCTCCTGTCATTTCTTCTGTAGAAAGCATACTGCTACTCATGCATGTAAAGTGTCCACTTGCAAAGGAGAGAGTTGTATCTAGAGCTTTCTGTCCTTATGGAGCCAAATGGCCAACATCCCGCATGCGTACACTGGTCAGACATAAGCCTCCTGCTCCACAAGAAAAGGGTGGACAGTCTCCTCCCATGCAATTAACTGGCTCTGAAATCCCACTGCAGGGTCCACTGTGGGTCAGTTCTGACTCGATATACATAAAAACAACATCTTTTGTTAGTAATTAGTATCATAATTAACTTGCTAGATTACTTAGATTACCTGAGTTTCTATTTTCTAGTTTTCAAAATTGGGCTAGCCACATCTATGTGTGTAGGAATAACAAATACATAACTGTAAAAGATAAAACTGACAATGGAGACTCAAAAGATTAGATAGGACATTTAGGGGGCAGTTCAGGTAATAGAGAAGATAAAAAAAAACTAGAAGAGGAAGCAGAGAATGGTTCCACAGCTCTAAGAACGTAATCAATATTGCTGAACTGTAAACAGATGTAAAAACTATTGAATTTGCGTACGTTTGACTATTCTCAAAGATAAAAAAAATAATAAATTATGTGTGCACGTGTGTGAGTGCACATGCATGTGTATGTGTGTGTAAGCTCTGGTGGTAGAGTCTGTAGGGGGCTGTGCTGAGAAAAAAGCAATGGAGGGTAGCCGGTAAAGGTCCTAAGGATGTGTGAGAGAGCCAGTGGCAGGCCTCCTGTGAAGGGAAATCATGTGGACCCTGCAAAAAGAGGCCAGCCCAACAAGCACATGAAGAACTGTTCAAAATCCTTAGATCTAAGAGAGATGCAAATCAAAACAACTATGAGATATTATCTCACCCCAGGCAGAATAGCAAAATTTAACAGAAAAGCAAGCAACAAATGCTGGCAAGGTTGTGGAGAAACTGGAACCCTTATTCTCTGTTGGTGGGAGTGTAAAATGGTGCAACCACTGTGGAAGGCGGTATGACACTTTCTCAAAAAGTTGCAAATAGAGATCCATTTGACCCAGCAATTCCATTACTGGGGATATACTCCAAAGAGACCATAACCGCCACCCAAACAGATTTATACACACCTATGTTTATCGCAGCTTTGTTCACAATAGCAAGGAGTTGGAAAGAACCTAAGTGCCCATCAACAAACGAATGGCTAGAGAAGCTGTGGTATATTCACACAATGGAATACTACACTGCATTGAAAAACAAGGAACTCATGCAATATTATTCAAAATGGGTGACCCTGGAGGACATTAGGCTGAGTGAAATATCTCAGTCACAAAGGGACAAATACTGCATAGTGCCACTGTTGCAGAATGGGACTGACATCAGGGTTGGGGGAAGACTGAGAAAAACTGGATAAGTTATGTTTACTGTATTGAAACAGATGAGGGAAAGAACAGATTAAAGGCGATATATGATTGGTATTATGGTTATCACAGGAGTCCAGAATGAAGGTTACATAGTGAAGTGTACTCTGGGCAGTGGTGGGAGTGGGGGAGGAATGGGGAGATTGTATACCAATGAAGGAATTTTTCTTTTTTCTTTTCAAAGAAAGGAGCAAACTGGGGGTGGGGGGCAGGGAGAAAAGTGCAACAATGAATGAATGGAAATCCAGAATCTCTGTAAATGTTCATTAAAATTAATTTTTTTTAAAAAAGGCCAGCAAGAGTGTGTGATTATGGGAGCTGGAATTTTATTCATTCCTGATGAAGAATCTGCTTCTCCCTTTTGACAAAGACACCTGGGCTTGCTGCAGCTTAACGCTGGAGTCCACAAGGGCCCAGCCTCTATAAGGCTGCGTTCATGCTCGGTGCTGTCTTCCCCTTCTTTAAAAGTTGGCCACCAGCAGGGACTTTTGTTTAGTGGTGTTGAGTGGGAGTTAAAGGAAGCCACCATGGACTGAGGAATCCCTCAGTGGTGCACATTGTTCCCACGCTCAGCTGCTAGCTACTGACTGGAAGATAAAATTCACTCCAAGGTAGTGCGGTGGAAAGGCCTGGCAGTCTCCTTCTGAAAAATCAGCCACAGAGAATGCTATGGAGAAATTGTACCCCGACACAAATGGAGTCGTAAGAGTCCATCACTATGTGGCATGACAGCTCTACTATGGGCTCAGAAACTCAGAAAGAAGATTACCATGGAATTGTAGAAAATTAACATCCACAAGTAGGAAAATAGGAAATATCAGAGAGAGTATAAATTAGATTTATAGCCCTGTGAACTCTGTGGTGCACACTCTGTCCTGTGGGGTCACAACGAGTCGGAATCAGCTTTACAGCAGCAAGTTGTGAGCATTTGTATACTGCTTCTTAACAATTTGTGAGTCATTTCTGCATCATTTGTACTACTGCATAAAGTTATTCTTGTTACAACTTCAATAATGACAGTAATATTGTCAGGCAGATTCCATTAACACCTTTGCATACTGCTTTCATTCTAGTATATTGAAGTGGCACCTTCTTCATGTGGCCCATTGCTAGACTGTATTCTTTAGTTATTCTTTCCTGGAAAAACTGGAAATAAAGTTCAAAATTTAAAGGTGATGTTCAATAGGATTGAACCTCCGTGAAATTTCTTCACCTGCTTTCTAGAGCCACTTGCACCCTGGTCACTGACTTCCTCTCCCTACACCCGCGTTGCCCTTGTTAGTCCACAGAATGTCCTTCCTCCTCAGTGTGTCCCCTCTGTGGACCTGCCAGGCAGTGACTGTAAGGAGGTACTCTCCTTGTTAAGACTTCAGGGGAAAGAAAGCAAGGGTTTGTAAATACTCCAGTTATTATTGCTGCTTTTTTTCTTTTTTTTCTCAAGTAAGTTATTTCCACTCTTTTTAAGTTTCTAAAAGTGTGAATTTACATTCCTGGTGCAAAATCCACCCTGACTGTGTGGTATTCACCATAATCAAAGCAAAGCCTACGCTCTCTAGTGTGGAAACCTCTAGAGTCAGTACCCCCAACACTCTGGGAGCTTCAGAATGAGTTGGCACAGAAGGCAACGGAATAAACAGTCCAGCATGGTACAAAAGCCTTTTCTTCAGCAGAGGTGGAGGCCACAAGGCTCTAAGGTCATTTCATAGTGCTGACCTCTACAGGGGAACTGTAACATGCTTTATGCCAGGTAAAGAAACGTTGACACCATAGTAGGTAAAGAGTTGGGGTGCTGATCGAAAAGACAGTGACTTGAACCCACCCTCCTTGGGAGGGAGATATTCAGGGACCTCCGTTAAAGATGCACAACCATTAGCACCACCGGGGTGGGGAGTCACCGTGAGTCGGAATCCACCACTCAGCAGCAGTGAGTTATACCACCTAGGGAGATACAGTCAGTGTCTTCCGACCAGTTGTTTTTCCAGCTAAAAGTGAAAGATTTGATGGGTTGTCCTCACTCTTTCATTCTAGTAAATTCTGGTCCTCTCCAGTGAGGGGTGTCTCTGGAGCAGCACAGATGTGCTTGACACATTTTTTTCAATCCTTCACCTAAACTTCCAGAGGAATTAATCTCATGTCAGTGGATTTGGGACTTCCTCAAGTGATACAAGTCTTTTTGGTTTTGTTGTTGTTGCATGTCAAGTCAGAAATGACTCATAGCTGAATTTCTAGTGGATTTTCAGAGGCAGTAACTCACCTGGGAGGAATTGTTCTTTTGTGGAGCAATTGGTAAATTTGAACTATCTAACTTTGGGTTGGCTGCACTACTTCTTACCACTAGACCACAAGCACTCCCTAAACTAATTTAAGTGGTGACCTTTTCAATTGCTTTCTATGCATCTGAAAGCCAGACATTGATTAAAGATAGCAGTGGAAGAACTGATTCCTTGCGTTACAGTATTGGAGAAGAGTGCTGAACATGAACTGTCAAAGGAACAGACAGATGTCTTGGAAAAAGTGCAATCAAGGTGTTTCTTAGAGAGAGGGATGGTGATTCTGTTTCACATACTTTGAGCATGTTGCTAAGAGAGGTTAGTCTCTAGAGGACATCCTGACTGAAAGGGTGGAGGGTCAGCACAAGAGAGGAAGACCCTCAGTGAGACAGATTGACACAGTGGTTGATCAATGGGCTAGGACATGGCAGGAATGGTGACGATGACACAGGATAGGACAAGGTTCAGGTACACTGTTCATAAGGTCGCGGTGAGTCATAGTTGACGGGATAGCACTTAACAACAACAGCAAGTGATACAAATGTTCAACTAAGCTGGCTTCTAACCAAAATATTGACAGTTCAAGTAACCCAGAGGCACCGTGGAAGAAAGGCCTGCTGCTCAGCTTCTCTAAAATCAGCCACTGGACAGAGTTCTGTTCTGACCCACATGGACTCGCTCTGAGTCCCAATCCACAGAAACTAGTTTCAATCTGTGTGTGTCTGTTTGTGTATGTGTGTGTAGTCTGAGAGCAGAATGTGTGGAAATGCTTTAAGTATAAATGTAGTATATGGAAATACACATGGATGTGCAGGGTTTGCATTTAAGAAGAATGTGTGTGATGTGAAGTAAGGGACGTGGAACTGCAGACTAGAAAGGAATTAGAGAAGATAGTTGTGTGGGAGGATGTAGAGGAGAGGGGGAAAGTCTGGAGGTCTGCTGCTGTAAAGACCACAGCCAAGGAAACCCTTAGGGACTGTTCTTCTAGAGGGTTGCTGTGTGTTGGAAACAACAATTCATCCCCTTAGAGCAGCAACTAGAGGACAAGTATAAACTACAAATGGGTTACGTGTTTGAGAGCTGTAGCTGTGGACAGGTGTGTGTCAGGACGGGAGGTGTGCGCATAAACCTGTATCTGCATGCCTGTGGGGTTTGTGTTTCTGTGTCTGTGATCAAATGACAGATGAGACCCTCAAGGGCAAACCATGAGCTCCTTTGCACAGGCAGCCCTGCATGGGCCTTGGACAAGTCTGTCCACACACATCCTCCCACAGAAGGCTCTAAAGCTCTCACAGCCAACCAGCCAGAAGCTGCTGCTGACTGAGAAATGCACTTGGAATTCCTAGGCCTCACTTTCTGAGTCTTGGATAAGTGACAGGTTATAGTTTACAGAACCCAAACCTCAAATCTACCCAGTTGAGTTGATTCTGACTCATAAAGACCCTGCAGACAGAGAACTGCCCTTGGAAATCAAGGTTCTCAAGATTACAGAAGCAGAATTTCTCCCAAGGAGCAACAAACTACCTTTTTTTTTTTTTTTTTAGCAGCTGGGCATTTAATTTTTGTGCTACCAGAGAGCTTCATGTTTACCAGACAACCAGCCTTATTTCCACAAAGATTAGCTGAGAAAAAAGACCTCTGGGTTGAAATGGCTACTGCTGAATCATTATCATCATCATCGCCCGTACGTGCTGTACAGCTCTTGTAACTTTCAAAACACTTTCCCATCACCCCACTGTGGTGCTACACAATAATACACTAGCAACACCTGATTCTTTTTTGAAAATATAGTTCTGTAGTATTAAAAGAAGATGGAAGGAATATACTGAGTCACTGTATCGAAAAGAATTGGAAGACTCAGAAGAATTTTATGAAACAACATATGAGCAAGAGCCTATGGTGATGAAAGAAGAAGTTCAGGCTGCTTTGAAGGACATGGCAAAAAATAAGGCTCCAGGAATAG
>NW_006399791.1:19750252-19754087 GCF_000299155.1 Elephantulus edwardii
GACGGCACATAACAACAACAACAAAACAACAACAAGTGTATGATGCAGTTGTTTCGCTCAAACCCATAAGCAGTAGGTGCTGTTAGGTCTAAATTCACAATGGGTTGTCATATCTTTTGAAGGATTTTTCAATTAACTAATTTTTCAGAGTTGGATCACTAAGCCTCTTCCAACCTCAGTCTTTTGATAAGCAGCTGAGGGTGTGAGCACATGCTTGTTCTCACATATATGCATGCACAAACACACAAAAGATCTTGATGTCCATGTGACTGAGACTCCTACATACACTTTCATAGTTGTACTTTGTGTAGAAATAGATCACCAGGCCATTCTACTGTGTCACCACTAGTCAAGTTTGCACCACCAATCTTCAGGTTAGCAGCCGAGCACAAACCACTCACATTACCCAGGGATGGGAGAAACAGAAGAAGTCCAAATCAACTTACCACCTCCTGTTCTCATCCAAAGCCCCAATGTTTCCAAGATAGCCTATCTTGTTCTCCTTCTAAGGCTTCTTTTAATATCGCTTCAATTCCCATGCCCCTTTGATCACCTCCCTAAAAGACTTAATTAACAACCCATCATGCATCTCTGAATAGCTATAAGATAAATATTATTTTTTGATATTTGTATGTGTGTAGACTCAGTTGCAATGCTGCTAATGATAATAATAACAACACCGTGTGTGATATCTTCCCAGATGAAACTCCACAGAGAGCAATTTGTTACAAGATTTGTCTCAGGAAGGCAGACATCCACATTTCCATTTCACAAGCATCCAATCCCAGGATGGCAAAAGGAGAATTTCTAAAAGTCAAATAAACCACAGTGATGGGGTAATTTGCATGCAGAGACTCAGCCAGTCTGTTGAGTGTTTGATAAGGAAAGCAGAGTTCTAGCTTTTTAGACCAGGAGAGTCAGTGGCATCTCAAAGACCCACGGGGAATTTTTTTTTCAAATACGAACAAAAGGAAATGCTAGCAAGAGATGTACACTGAAATTAACTTGGACGGTAATGGAGTAAAAACTTGGAGGTTATGAAGCCTCACAGAGAATTGTTTCCATAACCATAGCCCAGTGATGAATTCCATATTCTTCTCAATGATAATTCTTTTTTTAAAAAAAAATTATTTATTCATTGTTACACATTTTCTTCCCTCTCCTTCTCTACCTCCTTGTGCAGCCAACTTTGGAATGCACCTCTTGCTCCAGATTGTTGTCATACATGTAATACTTAATCCTATGTTCCTTTTGGGCTGTTCTACCCCTTATCTGTTCCAATACAGTGTTTGTTATCTATCCATCAAGTTCCCCATTCTTATCTCCTCATCTCATTGGAACCCCACGCACAATGAAAGAAGTCTGCCCTGTTCAACACCACCCATGTGATCAGTTGCAAATGAATCGTTGTAATCCTGATGGATAACACACACGCATGCGCACACACACACATGCACAGAGACATTGTTGACGTTTAGAAGTAGATTTTCAGTCTTTTCCTCCTACTCTCTGTTAGTCTAGAATCCCCCTGGGCACAGATTCAACATCGTAGCAACATACAAACCTCCCCCCACAGACAAGTGGTGAGTGCGAGTGAGGTGCACTGATCAGGAATCAAGCTAAGTATCTGAAATGCAAGGTCATAATTCCAAGAGTAAGGAATATGGATAATGAATAACTTTCTAGCCTGCATCTAAACTCAGCAATGCGCCTGCCAGGTAGGCAGGGCTCTGAAATCTTGACGCAAAGCCTGAAGCTTTCCCGAACCAGAAAAGCCAGGCCCCACGTCGCTGCTAAAGTGTCCTTCTCAAGGCTCCACCGTGGTCACAGACTCAGGTGACAACCACGCCAGGCTCCCTCCTTAGCATTATGTTCAGGCCACATATTAGGAGGCCAGGGATGTCACACCCTCACTAAAGCTGGGATCATGCAGACAGGGGAACTCAGGCAAAGAATATTACAATCCAGTTAGAAATACAAGGTCATCCCATTAAAATGCCAGACTACTTGTTGATAAGCAGAAATAATTACTTTCCTTTGAAGAATTGTTTCAATGACTGTTTTGTTGTTAGCATTGTTTTTAGGCATCATCAAATCAACTTGGACACATCGTGACCCTGTGAACAGCAGATTTGAACCATGCTCTCCTGCACCACCCTCACCATCTCTGATGGGCTCAAGCCCCGGTTACAGTCACTGTGTCAGCTCATCTAGTTGGAGCTCTTTCTTTCTCTGATATTTCACCCTTTCCCAACATCGTATCTTTTTCCTATGACTGGCCCCTTCTGACAAGATGCCAAAGTATGTGAGGAAGATTCACTATCATACTTGCCTCAATGGTGGCACTTCCTCAAAGACAGACTTCTTCTTGTGGCAATAATTCTTCCCCAACATCGCAACTCAAAGGTATTAAGTCTTCTCCTGTCACCCTTATGTATTGTCCAACTTTCAGAAGCAGAGGAAATAATTGAAAAGGTCAAGGTGACATTCTTGCTCTTTATTACTTTGGGGAGGCCAATGACAGCAAATTTTCCCAATAAAACACATCTTTTGATTTCTTAACTGCTGTTAATATGGGTATTGATTGTGGATCCAAGTTAATGAAAACATTGACAAATTCAATCTTTTCCCCATCTACCACAGTGCTGCCTATCCGTACAGTGGTGAGAATTTTTCTTTTCTGACAGGAAGATGTATTAATCCGTATTGAAAGACATAGGTGTTGTTGTGGGGTTTTTCCCCGCCTTCAGTAATAACAAGTATTTCCAGTCCTCCTTATTTTGAAGAAACAACAGTTGTATCATCTCTATAAGGCTACTTGAGTCTTAATCAAATAATAACAGTCCATTTATAATAAACAAGGATGTAAAATGTATCTGAGCAGACAAACTCTTTGTATCCATTCATTCATTCCACTACTTGGAAAGCTTGCACCGTCTATCTTCGCGACCCAAATGCAACTCTCCCAGGACCTGAACTCTCAAAAAGTGTCCATAGACCATTCAATCAATGATCTGAGAGCACAGAAGTGTAAGTACCCTAGAAGGAGAAAGTAAACTTTTCTGAAGGGACCAGGTGTTATAGGTACTGGACAGGACCAAGGATAAGGTAGGGACCCAGAGAGCACAGGCTTTCCAGAAGCCATGACGCTTAAGTGCAACCACAAAGATTGAACAGGAACCCTCCAGACAGGTGGGGCATCTGCAGAATAAGTGATTCCGGAATATCTTCTTACATGATGGCTGAAGGGACAAGGATGGGGGCTGTCAGAGCAAATGCTTCACATAAAGATCAGTGAGAACCCAAGAAAAGAATAACAAGCAAAACTGGCTTTCTCAAGAGTTTCTCTGTAGAACTCTTTTCATATCACATCCACACACATCAATTACATGCTCTCTCCCTCTTCCTAGAAAGCAGAGAAAATATTGGTGTGGTGGGGGGAAGCAGAAGATTGAGCACAGCCAGATATTTGAGGGTGAAAGCCACTTTCCCTCCCTTTTTCTTTTGATTTACTGGTGCCAGATCTGAAGGTATACAGCTGCATGCAACCCATGTTAGCTTTTCGTGGGAAACAAAATTACACAAAGTCTCTGTGAAATCTTGAATTGCATTTGTTTCCACGGGATTAAGCACCTCCGGTTTCAGCAGCAGGAATTCTTCCTTTTTGAATTTTGCATGTACTGTTAAACTCTTCCTGAATGATACCTTTGACATCCTCCCACAACTCATCTGGTCTTCACTCATTAGTGTTCAAGGCCTCAAACCTGTTCCTGAGATGATTCTGAAATTCAGGTGGTATGAAATCAAAGTCATATTTTGGCTCCTGTGGATTTGG
>NW_006399791.1:19760047-19761346 GCF_000299155.1 Elephantulus edwardii
TTTTAAATGTCATCTGCATAACACAGGTTATTGATGAGTCTTCCTCTGATCCTGATGTCACATTCTTCTTCAAAATTTCCAGCTTCTTAAATGATTTGCTAGCCTATAGACTGAATAGTATTGGGAAAAGGGATATAATCCTGGTGCATAACTTTCTTGATTTTAAATAGGATAATGTTCCCCTGTACTGTCATGGTCTAAGTATAGGTTTCACATGAACACAAGTATTCTGGAATTCCCATTTTTCTCAATGTTAGGCATAATCCACACAGGTGAATGCCTGTGTCTAGTCAATAAACCACAAATAGACATCCTTCTGGTATTTTCTGCTTTCAACCATCTTATGTCAACAGTGATATCTCTGGTGCCAATGCCTCTTCTAAATCTAGCTTGAAATTCTGGCAGTTTTCTGTCAGTGTGCTATTCTAGCCATTTTAAGATAATCTTCAGCAAAATTTTAATTACCTGTAGTATTAGTATTTTTGTTAGATAATTTCCACCTCTGTTAGATCATCTTTTTTTAAGAGTGGGAATAAATATAGATCACCAGGGAACTTGCCTTCCAAGTTTCTTGGCTTAGACCAGTGAGCACATCTACAGCTGGTTGTGTTTGTTTACTGATACATGCCAATTGGCATCCCATCATTTCTAAGGCCTTGTTTTTGGTTTTGCTTTTAATTTTTTGCCAATACTTCAATACATCTCGAACTTCATCCTTTATTACCCTTGGTCTTTCCTTAATCACTTGATAGGCTTAATTTTATTTTCTTTTTAAGTACAAATTGTTGTTGTTGCAGTCAACACACAGGGATATGCAACATAAGTTTAAAAAAAAACCAACAAACCCAACAACTTTTAATCTCATGTGTCAATAATATTTAAAGATATTTGGTGTTATTAATTACCATTGAGTCAACTCAGACTCATGATGTCCTAGTGTGCAATAGAAACAAGCATTGTGTGGCCCTGTCCCATTTACATGGTTCATGATATCATTGTTGCAACTACTGTGTCACTCTATCACGGTGAGAATGTCTTTTAAATTTATCATCACATTTTAATCCTGTGATCAAGAGGTGTTTTCATTGGCTACTATTTGGAAGTAAACCCTCAGACTTTTCTCCTTATTGATTTTAGCCTAGAAACTCTGCCAAAATATGTAAACCATGGGTTACTCTCCTGGTATTTCAAATATTAATGGTGTAACTTCCAGTGTCACAGAAACGTGTAAACCCCACCCTAGAACAGACAAACAAGTGGTAGAATTATTACTAAAGCAGTAACTAGCCCAGACTAGGA
>NW_006399791.1:19762431-19774524 GCF_000299155.1 Elephantulus edwardii
CAGTCACTTTCTGAGTTATTCCTCACTCTCTAAAACTAGTAATATTTAATGCTATTGTACAAAACTCATCTGCAATTTCAACTGTGAGAAAACTGAGAGTAATCGATTTCTTGGTAAAGTTCTCTGGGAATTCTTAAAACAGAATAGTGAGACCGTCTGAAAGACCATTCCAGACGAGTTTGTCCCATCTCCTTACTTCTCTGAGTTGATCGTGAAGCAGATCTCCCTCTTTGTCTAGCCACTTGGATTTCTTCTCCAATAAAGAAATTAAGAGACCACACAAGACTAACGAGCAGGGGAAAAGCAGCAAATAAGATTAGACAATGATTACCAGGAGTGTCTATTTAATCTTGAAGGAAAAATGCATTGATTCCTAACTTACATTACACAGATATTCATGTGAGATAATAGATGGGATAGAATGCACCAATGACTAAAATTAATTGGACAACTGCATCAGGGAGACAGTTATTCAACTTTAGATATGGTCCTTCTCTGTTGTGCATAGGGTTGCTATGAGTCGGAAACGGCTCGACGGCACATAACAACAACAACAACATATATATATACACACATATACAGATATATGTACACATATACATATATATACAGATATATGTACACATATACAGATATATACATATATAGACACACACATACATATATATACACACATATACCTACATATACTTACATACACATGTACACACCTATATACCTATATACATGCATATGCATACATATACATACATATATGCACATGTACACATACACGTATATGTATACGTATGCGTATGCGTATATGTATATGTATATATATGTATGTCTTGCTTGATTTCTTTCAGGTTGAGCAAAACTCATAGCGACCCTATGGACAAAAGGCCTGAAGCCCCTGTACAACTATTGACACTAATCAAAGTTCACAGAGTTTCTGGGGGCCATATATACCTGTGCATGCATACAGATACACATGCACACACACACTCATACACTCTTTTTTTTGCTTCATTGGATGGCTGGCACTATCCAGTGCTGTTCTTGCTGTTATGTGCCATGGAGTCAACTATGTCTTATAGCAATTCTATGAACAATTATTCTAAACCTTGCCTTATCCTTAGCCGAACTCGCCATCTTCAATACACCTGACCTCATTACCATAGTCACTATTTCAATGCATCATGTAGAAGGTCTTTCTTTGTTGCACTGACCCACTACCCTTTCAAGCACTTCTCTAAGGGCTGACCCTTCCTGACAACATGTCCAAAGTGTGTGAGATGGAGTTTCACCATTATTGCCTCCAGGTAGCAGGAGGATAAAACTTATGGCCTTCCAAATTAGCCCAGGTGTCTCCAAAATGGAATAAAAAAAGCTGTTGCAGTTGAACATAATATACTATTCCCAACCTTGTTTCATCCTTGTGTATGGTCCTGCCTTCCTTCCTCTGGGTATAGCAAAGCTATGTGCAAGTCTAAATACATTGGAGTGGTCCCCTAAATCATCAGGAAGTTGTGAATCCTTTTTGGATGAGTTTTATGAACTCTGAGGATGTCCTGAGCATGTTATAACCGAGAAAGCACATGTTTATTTTTTTCGCATAAAAATAGCCCATTTATTTTGTCAATCCAGGTGTTTGCTAATCCAGGACTTGGTTTAAACCTCACTCAGTAAGTAGTAAGTAGAGAAACAAAATGATCCTCTCATTCCTGTCGCTCCTGCTTTCTGTGCTCATGTCCTAAAGCTTTCCTTTTCCAAGAGTATATTTCCAGAAGTCTGTATTTATGTCCACCAAATACTCAGTTTCTTTGAGTGGCTTTTCGCTGTGAACCGTTGAACTGGAACCGACCCATAGCTGACTCTCCAGCAGATTATTCAGAGGCAGTCAATCACGTGGGAGGACGTTGCCCAATCATCTCTTGTGGAGCAGGTGTTGGATTGGAACCACATGCCTTTGGGATTGAAGTGCAGCTTCTTACCCCTAGGCCACCAGAGCTTCTCTGAGTGATTTGTGAGGTTACAATATGACTGGCTCCATGCCTTAATCAGAGAGTCTCAGATAGCTTAGATTGAACATGCTAGTCGAGTAAATTGCCACTATCAAATCTTGGGTTAAAAGGACAGGTCAACGGTGCTGTTTGAATTCAAGTCTCACCAAGTACATGCAGACATACAAGGTCAAAGTTGAATCTTTAATTATAAGCAAGGCCACCCAAAGGGAAAAAGCTTTCCTTAGTCATTTAACTTATTCAAAAGATGTGGAATTTATTTACTTCAAAGAAAGAAAAAAAATACAGGAGATGACAAATACTTTTTGTGTAACAATATTGTGAAATAAAATAATTGCTTCTGGCAGTTTGATTTCACAGAATATCCGAAGTCCTTTTTTTTATTACTTCAGTTTGTTGCAGTGGGGTCTTAAATAAGTCCACATAATGATGTGATTTTAGTAAGAATACAAAAAATAGAAAACAATATAGTAATATAAGAAATTTGTGAGCAATTGGTTATATATTGGAAAAATTATTTGATCTCTACATCACCGAGCACAAATAGAATCTAAATCATTAAGGAATTTCTAGTTTATACTTAAAGCTGCACCAACTAATATATCTAGAATTAAATCAGTGACAACTTTTTGTGCTTGGATGAAAATAATTTCAGGGTCAACCAGCTTTAATCGCTAGTGTGATCTCAGTTATTAAGGGATCAAGGAGACCAAGATACAGCTTGTTCCTTTCTCAGTTATAGAATAAAATGTCAAAAAATTGTAACAGAAATCAATAATGGAAACATTATACTAGTATTTTTAAAAAATACTCTAGATTTTTTTCCCTGGGAATTTTACTTCTAATGATTAAATTGTAGCTAATCATGATTATTAAATATTGATTACACATTTGAAAAAGGAAAGTATATATAATGCAAACATTAGTTTTATCAAATTATAGACAATTGAAAGAGCTTTAGAGTCTTAATGGTAAGGAGTTATACTGCCAATCCAAAGACACACAGTTCAAATCCACCATCTGGTCTGAGGAAGAAAGATAAACAAACTTCTCCCATACAATTTACTGCCTCTGAAAACCCTCTGGCAGGTCAGCTATGAATGAGTTCTAACTTGATAATATACAACAACAACATGACAATTCACACAGTCATTTAAGATTTCCTATCTAAAACCCACGTTCAATATAGATTTTTACCTCAAAATCAAGAAAACAAAAATTCTCACCACTGTGCCATTAGACAATATCATAATAGATTGAGAAGAGATTGAAACTGTCAATGCCTTAATCTAACTTGGATACACAGTCAATACCTTGGTACCAACATTCAGGATATCAGGACACATTTTGCACTGGGAATCTCTCCCTGAAGACCAGGGCTGTGAGTCTGAGAACCAAGGTGCTTCTGATTCAGGCCATGGTTTCTCAATCACTTGCTATGCATCTGACGATGACTAAGGATGAGAGAAAAGAATTTATGCCTTTGAACTGTGGTATTGGAGAAGAGTGTCGATATCCAATGGATTGCCAAAAGAACAAATGGATATGTCTTGAAGAAGGTGCAGTGGAGTGCTCCTTGGAGGCAGTAACAATGACACCTGATCTCATATACTTTGAGTATCTTGCTAGAAGATGCTGTTTCTTGGAAAGGAAAAATCACATTTGGAAAGCTTTTTATTCTATTGTGCACAAGGCTGCCATGAGTCCATGGTGAGTTAGTTAGCAATTAATAATAATAATAAAACAATTGGGATAGATCAAAAAGTGCTATATTGAGAAGAGAATTGGAATTCTACATGAAAGAATAATTATTTAAGATTCAGCTTACAAGCTGAACATAAAAATTCCGTATGACCCAGCTAGTCCCCTCCTTGGACTATACCCCAAGGAAATTAGAACTGAGACACAAATGGAGACTTACACAACAATGTTCATATAAGTGTTACTCACCATTGCAAGAACTTGGAAACAGCCTAAATGACCAATCACAACTGAATGGACTGAGAAATTGTGGTACATTCACATGCTGGAATATTACGTTGCACTCAGGAGCAACGATTTAGAAACTTACTACGTAGGAGAGACTGGAGAGCATTATGCTTAGTGAACTAACTCAGTATCATAAGGACAAACACTGCATAAGCCCATTATTGTAGGAATAGAAAGCTAACTAGTAAAACATGTATGAGGATCCAAGTAGGGCAGGGTGGGAGCAGAGAGGTGAGAACGGGCATGGGGAAATCACAGAGGTGCATAATTTGATGGGTGGAAGGAGGAGAGGCGAAGGAAATGGGAAAGATCCTGTGGGGATCTGGAATGACAGGATAAGTATAGGCATAGTTCAATGGCAATTAATTCTATAAAACATAATGAATGAGAATGATTGTATGACATAATATGAATGAAGGATAGTGTGAAACACAAGTATACAAACTTTGTAAACAAATCAGTTGTTGGTTGCCTTTGAGTCAATCATGACTCATTGAGACCCTATGAACAAAAGGCCTGAAATCACTCTGCAACTACCAAGTTCATAGAGTTTCTGGAGGCATGTTGTTTAGGATGTGGATGCCACTCCTGCTTCCAAACCTGTTACAGTATGTTATTGTTGTTATGTGTTGTTGAGTCACCTGTTATGTATAGCGATGTACAGCAGCTCTGAACCCTTCTCCGTCCTGAGCCAGTCTCACTAATTGCAACACACCAACCCTCATTGCCTCAGTTACTGTAACAATCCATCTCATCCAAGGGTCTTCCGTCCACCCTTCTAAGCCCGATATCCTTCTCCAAGGACCAATCTCTCTTAGCCACATACCCAAAGTCAGTGAGGCGGAGCTTAAAAATCCCAGCCTCCAAGGAGAGACTCAGTTTCACCCTCTCTAGGACAGACTTATTTGTTTTCTTGACAGTCCATGGTATGTTCAGGACTCTTCTCCTTCACCACAACTTGAAGGCATATATTCTTCTCTCATCCTTAATCATTGTCCAACTCTCTAAAGTGTAACAAGTAATTAAGAAGGCCATGGCCTGTATTAGGTTCACCTTTGTACCTAGACTGACATCGTTGCTCTTCAGCAGCACTCTGGAGAGGTCCATAACAGTAGATTTCCCCAGTGCAATTTGTCTTTTGATTTCCTGACTGATGGTGTTAAGAATGTATAAAATTAAATTAAAACAAAGAAAACCCCCTGTAATGGATGGGAATGACTTTATAAAACACCGTGTAATTGAAGGATAGTGTGAAAGACAATGTACGCGTACTTTCTAAGCAAGGAAAATAAAATAAAAATGAAAAAAATTTAAAATACTCCAAACTTTAAAATAAACAAAATTATCCATGACAAAACATGGGGGAAAGAAAGCACAACAGAGATTATGATGCTGGCACAGGATCAGATGGGGTTTCATTTTGTTGTATGAAGGATTCTAATGAGTTGGCACCAATTCAACTGCAACTAACAATGAAAACAGCAACACCTTATCATCCAAGGGAGCTCTCTGGTGGCCTTGTGGCAAGAAGTTGCACTGCCAAGCTGGAGCCACATGGTTCAAATTCATCAGCTGCTTTGTGGGAGAAGGATAAACAATCTCCTCTCATGTCTCTGAAAACTTGCTGGAGGATCAGCTATGGATAGGTTCTGACTCTATGACACTCAACAACAACAACCTATCATCCAAGACTCGTGGGTGTCACAAACTATGCTTAAGTGTAAGGTAAAGGCCTGTGATACTGGCCACTAAAGAAAGGTCTGGAAAACTGCCTTCACAAAGATGACAGCCAACAAATTCTTTGGAACAGCTGTCCTCTGTATCACATGTGCCATTATGAATTAGAATTTCCTCTATGACAATGGAATTTATTTTTATTTTATGGGTATACATATCATTCAAAACACCAAGCTTCCCTCTTTTTGGTTGGAAATATTTATTTCTATTATCTCAGTTCCCAGTTTATGATGACCCAGTGTCACGTTTGGGTCTATGTTGTTTCTAGTATGTTACCAACATACAGCCCCAGAGAAAGAAAGAAACATGCTTCAACTGCTGGGATGTGGTGAGTTATTCTTAGAAAATTTTAGACTTACAAAAAATTGGAAACTTCAGGGTGATTTGTGAGGATTTACTTTCATTCATCATAAGAGCCAAAGGGATTATGGAGACTAACCGGTTGCACCATTTGGTGGAACAAAGTCTTTGAGGGATTAGCTGATCTCTTGAACTGTCCTTGTTTATAGGGGACTCAGCTGAATCTAAAAAACATTTTTCTAGGTTCAAACCATGTGAGTGTTCTACCATATTTCTCTTTCTGCCTCCAAGTTTTCTTTTGCCCTCCATTCCTGCTACACTGTGATGTCTGAGACAAGCGCATCTGTCTCCACTTCTGTGTCTTATCCAAGAATTCTGATTGATGCCTTTTTTTAATGTGTCACCGAAGAATAATTTTCTTCTAAAATCGTACTTTTGCACACTGATTTTTAAAATGACACTTCTGTCTTTACCTCCTCTAGCAAATAGATAACATTGCTTAAGAGGACAAGCTTGGCCAGTACTCCCTACAATTGATTGTTGTTGTGGTGTACAGCAGAGTCGGAACTCACCCATAGCCAACCCTTTGGCGAGTTTTCAGAGGCAATTAATTGCACGGGAAGAGAGTTTCCATTTTCTCCCTTGGAGCAGTGGGTGGCTTCGAAATACATGCCTTCAGGATTGCAGTGCAGCTTCTTGCCACTAGGCCTCCAGAGTTCCTATATTGTTGTTGTTCCTATATTATTGATGGAAAATTTTCCTTTCTTTTAGAACACATGATTTGAGGCAACATAATTTCTATTTTGAGATCACTGTCTCTGACTGCAAAGCAGAAGGGTGAGCGTGGGCAAAGAGGAGCTGATAGGAGCGAAAGGAGTAAAGGAAATGGGAAAGATTCAGGTCCTTTGGGGACCTGTAGAGATGGGGAAGTAGTGGGCATGGTTCAATGGTGATTCATTTTATAAAACACCATATGTGGGAATGACTGTATGAAACATGTTGTGAAAAAAAGGAAAAGTGTGAAACACAGTGTGTGTAAATATCGTATGAAAAGCAATATAAAATAAAAATTTAAAAAGATAAAAAGAACCTTGATTGGTTCAATGGTTAAATTACTGGTGTTAATGGATAGGTTGGTAGTTTGAGGCTACCAGCTTCTCTTGGGGAGGAAGTTGTGACTGACTTCAGAGATTAACAACAACAACAATCTCAAATAACCACAGTGAAAGCAAACCTATTGCCCATGAGTTGGTTCCAGTTCAGAGTAACCCTCAACTGTGTTCCTGAAACATTGCTGTGAGAGGAGCCTGTCCACCTTCCCTGACCAAGTGTCACTGGATGTGAAGCACCCGCTGTTCTGTCAGCAGTCTGACGTGGCACGCACTCACCCATGAGGAGTCCTCCTGTGAAGATTGCAGCCTGGTTCCTCACTGTGCTTTTATGCCTGTCCCCTCAGTACCTAGCACTGTGTCCACACACAGGAGAACCTCATACAACATTGACTAACTCTTCAAATATTTGCCTTGTCCCTTCAGGGGAGAGTGATTGGATGATCTCACTGTTGTAACATACTTTTTTTTTTAAAGAAATGATTTTATAATGGTTTGCATACAAAATTTGTGTGCATGTGTTTCACTCATTCCTCTATGCATATTGTGTTTCATACGCTTATTCCTATGCTGTTGTTATGTGCCATTGAGTTGCTGGTGACTCATAGCGACCCTATGTACAATAGCCCTGAAGCATGCTCTATCCCGTGGCAACTTCACTCTCTCTGACACACCTAACCTCATAACCACAGTCATTATATCACTCTATCTTCTCGATGGTCTTCCTCTCTTTCTCTGTTCCTCCACCCTTCCAAGAATGATATGCCTCTCCAAAGACTGGTCCTTCCTTACAACATGCCCAAAATATGTCAGATGAAGACTCAGAATCCTTGCATCCAAGGAGCAACCTGGATTCACCCTTTCAGTATGGAGTAAATCTCAGTATCAAGAAATTAAAGATTCTTACCACTGGACCAATAGGCTGTGTCATGAAGGATGGAGAGGAGATTGAAATTGTCAAAAGCTCCATCTTGCTTGGATCCACAATTAAGACCTTTGGTATGAGCAATCAGGAAATAAGGAGATTCATTGCACTGGGAAAATCTGTAGTTAGGGATCTTTCCAAATTATCGAGGAGTAGTGAAGTCAGCTTAAGGACTAAGGTGTGTCTGATTCAGGCCATAGTCTTTCTGATTACTAGCTATGCATCTGAGACCTTGACAATGAATAAGGATGACAGACAAATATTTGATGCCTTTGAGCTGTGGTTTTGGAGAAGAGCACTAAACATCCCATGGACAGCTAAGAGAAAGAATAGATATATCTTGAAGTGGATGCAGCTTGAGTGCCTTTTGGAGGAAAGAATGATGAAGCTTTGCCTCACATATTTTGGACATATTGGGAGGAGGTGCTATTCCTTGGAGAGGGACATGATGCTGGGAAGGATGGAGGGTCGGCAAAGGAAAGGAAACCCTCAACCAGCTGGACTGACACAGTGACTGCTGAAATGGACTCTTGTGAGGATGGTACAGGACAGGACTAGGTTTAGATCTTTTGCTTATAGGGTTGCTATGAGTTGTGCTCAACTCAATGGCACCTAACAAGAGCAACAAAAAGGGTGAACCTGTTTTTTCTCCTGGAAGTCCATGATATATTCGACACTCTTCTCCAGCACCACAGTTCAAAGGCATCAATTATCTCTCTATCATCTCTACCCATTGTCGAGCTCTCTGACACATAACAAACAATTGTGAAGACTATGGCCTAGATCAGGTTCACCTTAGCCTCCAGACTAACATCATTCATCTTCAGTACTCTGGAGAGGTCTCTGACAGCAGGCTTTCTCAATGTAATTTGTCTTTTGATTTTCTGGCTACTGGTACCAAGAGTTCTGATTGTGGAGCCAAGCACACTAAAACAGTTAACAATCTCAATCATTTCACCATCTATCATAATGCTATCAATTGGCCCAGTGGTGAGAATTTTTATTTTCTTGATGTTGAGCTTTAATCCATATTGAAGGCTATATTCCTTGACCTTCTGCAGCAAGCACTTCAGGTCCTCCTCAGTTCCAGCAAGCAGAGTTATGTTACCTGCTTAACACAGACTGTTGGTGAGTCTTCCTCCAATCCTGATGTAACATTCCTCGTCATACAGCCCAGCTTCTTGGATGATCTGTTCTGCATATAGATTGAAAAATTATGAAGACAAGATACATCCCTGGTATACACCCTTGCCAATTTTGAACCATGCAGTGTCTTCTTGCTTTGTTCTGATGATTGCCTCCCAGTCCAAGTATAGTTTTTGCATAAACACAATCAAATGTTCTGGGATTCCCATTTTTCTCAGAGTCAGTCACAGTTTGTTGTGATCCACACTGTCAAATGCCTTTGTATCATCAATGAAGCACAGATAGACATTCCTCTGGTATTCCCTGCTTTCAGCCAAGATCCATCTAACATTAGTTATAATATCCCTAATATCTTCTAAACCCAGCCTGGACTCTGGAAGCTCTCTTTTGACTGGAGCTTATTCCTACATGTTGTGTTTTATAATGTCAATCACCATTGATGCATACTTACTACTATCCAATGTTTTCAGGTCCCCACTGGATCCTTCCTAATTCTTTCACCCCTTTCCTCCGCCTGCCCAGCTCTGTGATCCAGTGATTTCCCTCCTCCCCACCCATCAACCTCCTGTCTCTTCTTTTCTTTTAGTATGCTTTATGTTTTGTTTTGTTAAATTGTTACTACTCATAGGAAATCTAGAAAGGTCATGTAGAGTGATCTCCTTCAACGCTGCTGTCATTGGTCAGACTATGTCATTGGGTTACTATGATTAGGCAAAATAGGCGACCAGCATTTCAGATACCGTCAGGGACTCCAATGCCGCTCAGATTTCAACACAGCTTCTGGAATAGGATAAACTACACCTGACAGTCTCTGTGAAAAATGAGACAGTGGAATCCTGAGAAATCACAACAGAAGCCTGGTTCATCCGTTTGCTTTGTACACATCAACAGGCAGGAGCAGTGGCTGGAGCATAATGTCACATTTGGTGAATGGACTTTAAAATGCCTGCAATTATAAGGATGACACAGCACCAGGCGACTGACTAATTCTATTAAACATAACGTCACCATGAGTCAGAACTGACAATGGCTAGCAGCAACGACAGTCTCTACAGACTATAATTATGCACAATAGTTGTGATTGAAACACTACATGGTAATTTAGCACCTTTCGTTTCCTTATATCGCTAAATCACCTCAGTAACCTACACAACCAATCACCTATCTGTCTCATAATTTCACTTGTACTTTTTCTACACTGCTGGTTTAAGAATTGTGAAATAAGACAATTAATTTAACTGAACCTAGAAAAGGCATCCTGAAACAGAAAACTAAGTAGTGTCCTTGGCTCTTTTCCTGAGATTGATCACTTTATATGTTTTGGGGAAAAGCAAGGATGGTAGAGCTTCTTTTTTTCATATTTTGAACATGTAGCTAGGTGGGTAAGGCTACTTCTTGGAAAGGGGCATCATGCTTGGAAAGATGGAGGATCAGTGAAGGAGAGGAAGGACCCTGACGAGAAGGGCTGACATGGTGACTTCAGCAGTGTTAGAGATGATGAGGATGGCACAGGATAGGGCAGGGTGCAGGTTGCTGTTCATAGTGTCAGCATGAGTCAGGCTGGGCTGTAAGACATCTAACAACAACAACATGTCAGCCTTTCCGAGTTGACCTCACTATCATTTCTAAATACTTATAACAGCAAACTCAGCACCCAGCTGGACCCAAGGAGCTCTGTCGGCCTAGTGTTTAAGAGTTGTGCTTCCAACCCAAAGGCAGGTAGTGCAAATCCACCAGGTACTCCATAGGTGGAATCAGCCTCTGAAAACCTGCTGGATGGTCAACAACGAGTTGGTTCTGACTTGATGGAAAATAACTATAACATAGTTGGCCCAGGAACATGAGTGAGGCAGACAGTTCAAGTGCTATGCTACACACGGAGAGGATAGAGATTCAAGTCTACCAGCAAGTGCCTCAGAAGAAAGGCCTGGTGATCTACTTATGAAAAATCAGCCCCTGCAAACTTTCTGAAGGACAGTGCACATTGATACACATGGGGTCCCACGAGCTGACATGGACCTGGTGACAATGGCTCAACAATAACTACAGACTCAACACACTTTGGAGATAGACTCAACACATAATCATCCCAGTTCAGGGCACTCACTGTGCAATTGAGATACTGTTATCACTTCCGCTAAACAAGTGAAGGAACTAAGGTTCAAAGCAGTTCAGTGAGCTTCCTAAGGTCTCACATTGAATGGTGAAATCAGGATCTACACAAGCTAATTTTACTCCTTAAAGCATTTCATGTATGACCTGAGGTCAAAAAATCCCAATAAGGTTGAGAGATGCCTCTGCCTCCGAAGCTAAATGTCACTGCATGCTTCAATTCTCTCTACAGCGCCTCAAGTAGTTATTCTATCTGTTCACATCTTACTCCACACTCTCTTTACATGTTGGAAGTGCCAGTCTTTGTTAAGTACAAACCTGCCTCTGGGAAATTTACAAGTTACTGTCTCTTTCTGAAGTTGCAGAGGGCACTCTAATCTTGTAATAAAGAATAAAATCAAGTAGCTAACTTTGGTATGTATCCATGTTTTTTCCTTACTTATACACATTGTCTTGAACTTGAAAAGGGAGACATATTAAATCATACCAAGTCTTGAAAAAAAAGAAAGATCTCTTAACACTATGTTGTTATGTCATTGTTATGTGCCGTCAAGTTGCTTGCGACTCATAGCAACCCTATGTACAACAGCCCTAAACCCTGCTCTATCCTGTGCCAATCTCACTGCCTCTCACACACCCATCCTGATTACCCCAGTCACTGAATCAATCCACCTCATAGAGGGTCTTCCCTTTCTGCACCGTCCCTCCACCCTCCCAAGCATGATGTCCCTCTCCAAGGACCTCTCTCTCCTTACAACATGTCCAAAGTATG
>NW_006399791.1:19775469-19777237 GCF_000299155.1 Elephantulus edwardii
TCTCTCTCTCTCTCTCTCTCTCTCCATAGAAACAAAAGGCTTGAAGAGATTTGATGGTGTTTTTAAGAATCAAAACATTACTGAACTATGTGCTTGAGGTTAAGTCAATGGATTTGAGAAAGTCATAAATTAATGGCCTTTGGATAATAATCGATTATGTCACTATTTCACTTTAAAAATTGCCAATTTTCCTTCAGATATATTGCTTAAAATTAGGGTCCACTGCTAGCATAGAGTTAAGGTTCTTTGATGACATAATATTTTTATAAGTCAGACTTTTTATCCAGGTACTCTTACTTTCCCTACTAATTATAATTATTATTATTTATAATTATTTCTTCCTTTTATCACACACAGCACCATTAAATTATATCATCTTTACATACGACATGTTGTTGTTATTGTTGTTATGTGCTATTGAGACAGAACGTCTGTTATCTGACCCTCCAGCAGGTTTTCAGAGGCAATAAATCACTTGGGAGAAGGCTGATCATTTTTACTAAGGGAGATCTGGTGGGTTCAAGCCACATGCATTTTGATTGTTAGCATGACTCCGTACCCACCAGGCCATCGGAGAACTATATGGTACACAGAATAATAACACCTTTTCAACTTGTATGTGGAACAGATCATTCAAGTGGCTGGTTTTTATGAGGAGGAACGTGGTATCAGGATTGCAGGAAGACTCATTAATAACCTGCATTATGCTGATGACACAACATTGCTTGCTGAAACTGAGGAGGTCCTGATGTATTGGCTGTAGAAGGTCAAGGACTGCAGTCTCCAATATGGATTGAAATTCAACATCAGGAAAACAAAGATTCTCACTATTGGGCCAACTGGCAGCACCATGATGGATGGACAGAGAAGATATTGGGGTCCTTAACAATTTCAGCTTGCTTGGCTCTATAAGCAATGCTCTTGGTACTAGCAGTTGGGAAATTAAAGGATTCGTTACACTGGGGAAATCTGTTGCAAGGACAGATCCAAAGTGCTGAAGAGCAGTTATGTCAGTCTAGAAACTAAGGTGCACCTGATACAGACCATGGTCTTTGCAATTACTGGTTATGCATCAGAGAGCTGAACAATGACTAAGGATGAAAAAAAAACACCCAACAAAAAACAACAACCTTAGTGCCTTTGTGTTGTGTTGCTGGAGAAGAGTACTGAACATACCACAAACTACCAGGAGAACAAATAGTCGTCAGAGACCAAATTAGTCTCGGAGAGGGTGAAATCAAGTTTCTCATGGAGGCAAGGATTTTGAAGCTCCATCTCACATAATTTGGGCATGTGACTAGAATGGACAAGTCCTTAGAGAAGGGCATCATGCTTGGAATAGTGAACAGACAGAAAAGGAGAGGAAGACTCCTAATTAGATAGACTGACACTGACATGATAATGGGAGCAATAGAGTTAGATGTGTTGGAGTTAATAAGACTGGCTCAGGGAAGGGCAGAGTTCAGAACTATTGTACATGGAGTCACTATGAGTTGCAGGCAACTCGGTGGAACATAACAATAACAACAAACAAAAATAAACTATTTGAGGTTTTCTCAGTAATACTACACTAACAAGAATTGATTTCTTTATAAAGTTTGCTTAATTCCCAAATTTGAGGGGAATATTTTCTCAGATTTTTTTATGAATCTTTACCTTAAAGGTGCATTGCCATGGGAAAGTCTGCTGTTAGGGACCTATCCAAAGTACTGAAGAGCAATGGTGTCTCTCTGGAGACTAAGGTGCATTTGATACAGGCCATGGTCTT
>NW_006399791.1:19781084-19785415 GCF_000299155.1 Elephantulus edwardii
TATTATTGATTTCTAGCCTTGCTCCATTGTAGTCAAAAGAAAACATTTGCTATTTTTTTAGCGTTTAAAAATTTATTGAGACTTGATTTGTGACGTCTGATCTTTCCTGGAAAATGACTGATGTACATTGAAGTAGAGTGTGTTCTATGTTGTGCTGATATGCAGGTAGAGTGTTCCATAGATAGACTTTAACTCTGATTGTTTTATTGTGTCATTCAAGTCAGTTTTTTTCCCCTTGATATTCTTCTTTCTAGACATTGTATTCAATGCGGAATGTGGTGTATTGACATCTCCAACTATTACTGCTTTCCTTCTCTTTAATCCTGTCAATATTTTCTTTATATGTTCAGATGCTCTGTTGGTGGGCTTACCTTTTCTTAAATTTTTTTATTATTACTTTGTGTGTGTGTATCATCAAATCAAATCTGAGTGGTACAGGAGAAGATTGCCCCTCCTCCTCCAGCAGAGCATCTGGTGGATTCGAACCATGTACCTCTGGGATTGCAGTGCAGCTTCTTGCCACTAGGCCACCAGAGCTCCCCAGGTGGGCTTACTTTTATCTCCTTTTCATAATCTACTCATGATTGTTAAACATTCTTGATAGAGCTGTTTACCCCTATATAATATCGGTCTTTATCTCTTCTAAGAGGTGTTTTCTTAAAAATTTGCTTTGTATGACATTAACATTGCCACACAAGCTGTCTTTATTTATGCTTAGCATACAATTTCCCTCTATCTTCAGTTTCAAACTATTTGTATATTTATGTCTAAAATCTCTTGTATGGTGGTGTATCATTTTTTAAATCTATTGTACTCCTCTGGTTTTCCTGAAATATTTGCTGAAATACCAATAAGTGATTTTCTGCTGGCACTGGCATGTGTGTGTGTGTGTGTGTGTGTGTGTGTGTGTGTGTGTGTGTGTCTGCCTGTGTTATGTGTATTTTAAACTGTCTTTATTTGGTTCGCTAGTACTTTTTAAATGTTTATTACAGGGAGCTATTTTGATTCTATTCACTTTTCCTTTTGTGTATGAATTGAGATTATTTTATTCGTGGTTATGTTGGCTTTCTCAGTGTACTTAGCAGCTTGTATTTATAACATTTTAATCTCAATTGAAGCAACTTCACTTCAGTAACATAAAAGAAATTATATACCTATATATGCGTCCTCTTCCATTTTGTTTTTGTTAATTATATCTATGTAGCATGTACTTTATAGTATAATAATTTTATCCTTACTTCTTATACATTTGGGACTTAAAAATTTGAAGAATTTAAGGTGGGTTCTATGGATACTGAACTCATATTGTGTTTGGGAATGTTGTCATTTTACCTTCATTCTCAAAAGGCCGTTTCTCTGGTATAGTATTTTTGCTTGATGTGTTTCCCCTGTCCTAGCACTTTAAATATGCCATTTTATTTCTTTCTGAAAGCCAGTGTTTCTGAGCAGAAAGAAACACTTAGTCCCATGATTCTACACCCCTATGGAGGAACTTGTGTATGTGACTGCTACTTTCTCAACGCTCTCAGGATTTCCCCCTTAATCTTACATTCTTAGAACCTTTCTGTTATGTGTCTTAGTGTAAACCTGTTTGGATTTCTCCTGCTTGAAGTTCTTTGAGCTTGTTTGATCTGTATATTCCTGTCCTTTATAATAGTGGGGAGACTTTTTTGTCATTATCTGTTCAAATGTACTTTGTGTCTCTTTTTTTCTCTCTCACTTATTCATGGAACTCAATGATTCATGCAATGGTTCCAGGAGCTCTGGTGGAGTACATAGCTCATAGATTGTTCTGGCAACTCAAAGACTGGTCTACTTCAGCAGTTCAAATCCACTAGTGACTCCTTGAGAGAAAGGTAGTCAGTTTCTTCCTATTGTGATAACTGTAGAAACCCAGTGCAGTGTGATCATGACTCAGAAGCAACCCCTTGGCTGTGAGTAAGTAATGTGATTATTTATCTTTAAATTATTTATCTTATTGAAACAAGTTAACTTTTAACTTGATGGGCTATGATTCTCAGTAGTTCGGCAGCAATTGGCCTGATTGTTCATCTATAAGGTAATCGTTCTCCATTTTTGATCCAATGTGAGTAGCCAATCGGATGAAAGTCAGTAAGTATCCTAATGAGAGTGACCTTCATCCATCAAAGATTACTTTCTCTTGATCCAGCACATGTCATTCTCTGACTTCAAAGTTCTAGGCAATTTCATGCTGGATGCAATTTAGCATTTTTATCAAAATGAAAAGAAGAGGCACCCTGATTGATTGATCCTCTTTTTGCTAGACACAGTGGTGAAAGAAAGAGATGAGCTCTAGCACTGCATAAAAGGTCTAAAAGTTGCACGTGTGCCCTGAAACAAAGTTTGGTTTCTATTGTTACAGAGCTGATAGTTTCCAAAACCAAACTCAGGCTCTTATTGTAAGAGTGACTGAATATTAATTAAATACCCAATGTCAATTAACTATCCAACTTTGAACAGAGTCTGATGCTAAAGTAAGGGGATTTAGTGGGGGAAAATTGGATACATGAACAAGGTGACCATGAGGGGAGAAATGGTGGTTACGTATTGACTGAGCATCTTGGACGTTCACACACTCGGGCCAACCTGGCTACTGCTACCTTCAAGTGGTCAGCCCACCAGCAGCAGAGGTCAACACCAAGTCCTAGCTATCATCCCATTTCCCAGGTCAGTTAGTAAGCTGGTGATAGGGAATAATAACTCTTAAATAAAGAATTCCCAGTAGCAATTGGAAATTTTGGGAAATGAAAGAATGGAAAAACCTGGAAATCTCAACTTTTCCAATTGTTGTAATGTTTCTTATTTTATTGCTTGGTAAGAAGATGTGGCTTCATTTTATACTTTCTGTATAATAAGGAAAATTCTATCTCCTTGTATCACACCCCAAATGTTAAAGAAAGAAATCTTAGAAGGCCATGTGATCTATGACATATGGTTCTGACCTGTTGATATTTGGAAAAATGGGGCACCCTTGTCTTGCTATTGAATTCACTAAGGGTAATTATAGACCTTGGTTTCCACCCCCACTCCCAGTTTGATAGTATCTATAGGAATTTGATATAAATGAATAATCAGGCCAATTTGGAGATTTTTCTTCTTGTATCTGAGCAGTTTAAGTAAGGGTTCCTGGGTTTGGTAGGCTTATAGTTAATCCTTCTTGGATTTTCAGAGTTCATTGTATCAATTTCTTTAACAACTGTTTTGGAAATTCTAAGCTATTTTGGTTTTTAAAATCCTTTTGTTTATGGGGTTCTTTTCCTTCACATTGGCTATCACCATTCATTCATTCACTATTGATCTATGCTCACTATTACTTAGTCTTTTAAGATCCCTACTGGATCTTTCCTAATTCCTTCATCCCCTCCATTTACCCACCAAACTCTATGACCCTATAATTTGCCTCTCTCCCCACTCTTAGCTCTCTTGCCCCTACCTTTTCCTCTTTGGAATTTTATACATATCTTACTAGTCATTATTCTATTTTTAAAATAATGGAGTATTTGCAGTATTTGTCCTTACGAGCCCGAGTTAGTTCACTCAGTATAATGCTCTCTTGCATCTCCCATATCATGCAGTATTTTTTGAAACCGTTACTCCTGGGTGCTGAATGACATTTCATCATATGAATGCATCACAATTTCTCAATCCATTTGTTTGTTGATGGGTATTTAGGCTGTTTCTATGCTTTTGCTATTGTGAATAATGCTGTTATTAACATCAGTGTACAAATTTTCCTCAGTTCTATTTTCCTCAAGGTATATTCCTAGCAGTGGAATAGTTGAGTCATGTAGAATTTCTATGCTCAGCTTTTTGAGGAAACACCAGGCTGTCTTCCTGCATGGTTGTACATACCAAAACTTACCTCTCTTTTGCCAACCCTCTACCTTTCCAAGCATGAAGTCCCTCTCCAAGGAATAGCTGCTCCTAGCAGCATGTCTGAAATATCTGAGATGAAGTTTTATGATCTTTGCCTCCAAGGAGCACTCTGAATGCACTTTCTCTAAGAAATTATTGTTTGTTCTTTTGGAAGTTCAGGGATGTTCAGTACTTGTATCCAACACCACAGCTTAATATGAATTCTTAGTCTGTCATCTTCATTCGTTCTTTGGATGCATAGTAAGTGATCAGAAAGACTATGGCCTGAATCAGACGCACCTTAGTTCTCAAACTGACAGCATTGCTCCCTAATAATTTAGAAAGATCCCTCACTACAATCTTTCCCAGTGTAATATGTGTACTGATTTCCTGACTGCTGGTACTATAGGTGTTTATTATGGACCCAAATAAGATGAGTTTGTTTTGGTTTTTTT
>NW_006399791.1:19786550-19802011 GCF_000299155.1 Elephantulus edwardii
TGTGGAGCCAAGCAGACTAAAGCTGTGAACAATCTCAATCTCTTCACCATCCATCCTGATATTGCCAATTGGTCCAGTGGTGAGAATCTTTGTCTTCTTGATACTGAACCTCCATATTGGAGGCTGCAGTCCTTGACCCTCTGCAGCAAGCACTTCAGGTCGTCCTCAGTTTCAGCAAGCAAGGTTGTGTCATCTGTAAAACGTAGATTGTTGTTAGATCTTCCACCAATCTTGACCCCACATTTCTCCTCATAGAGCCCAGCCTCCCAGATAATCTGTTCTGCATACATTAGTGTATATTTATTTTAAATAATATCTTGATCACCTCTGAGTTTAGTTGTATACTTTTGATGATTTATTACTTTTTTTTCTAATGTGCTTGATAATTCTTAATTGAGTTCCAGACACTTGTTCATGAACTATCGAAGTTTCAACGTTGGAATCTTCCATCAGATAGGATTTGAGTATTCTGTTGTACAGGTAGTGTTTTGCCTGCTTTCTCAGGATCTAATCAAGGCTGAGTTCAGCTCTTATGTTACTGCTGCTGCTGCTGTTCTTTTTATGTGCCATTGAGTCACCTCCAACTCATAGCAACCCTACTTCCAACAGCCCTAAACCCTGCTCTAATCTGTGCCAATTTCACTGTCTCCGACACCCCTATCCACTTAACCCCAGTCACTGATTAAATACATCTCATCAAGGGTCTTCCTTTCCTGTGCCGTCCCTCCACCCTCCCAACCATGACGTCCCTTTTCAAGGACTGATATCTCCTTGCAATGTGTCCAAAGTATGTTAGACGAAGCCTCAGAATCCTTGCCTCCAAGAAGCAGCCTGGTTTCACCCTCTCCAAGATGAACTTGTTTGTTCTCTTAGCAATCCATAGTATATTCACTACTCTTATACCAAAATCTTTTTGGTTTGTCCTTTGTCATAAGAGGTTGATTGAAGCTTAATTTCACCTGTGTTCCAGACTTGGTGGAAGCTGGTAAGCTTCGTGGGAGCTGGACTTAGAACTACACTCTAATAATTTCCCTGGGTAACACAAAGTCTCATTGTAGTTTACTTGATTATGGTTTCTGAGGCTAAAATTTTTAAATGACTTTTGGACTGTTGTTCCCTGTAACTTTTTGACTGATATTTCATAATTGAAACAAAGTATTCTCTAATACAGGGTATAACACTAGTGCTATAACAAACCAAAGCTAGAATAATTAGGAAGAAATTACCATGATACTTTGAGTTCTTGGAATTCATGTACCAACAATGTTGAAGAAAATCCACCCTCTTTTTCTCTCTCTCATTGCTGTAAAGTCAGAACTGACCCACAGCTGAACCTGCATTGGGTTTCCGAGGCGGTAAAGTTCAGGAGAGATGGTTTCCTATCTTTCTCTATCCCTACGTCATTGACTAGTGACCAAACTCACAGCCATGGAGTTGGTTTTGAGTTACAGTGACCTTGCAGGACAGAGTCGGACTGTTCCAGAGGGTTTGATGTGCTGCAACCTGCCACATTTCCCCCACCATAGGTTTGAACCATTCATCTTTTGGTTAACAACTGTATTCTTATTTTTTCTTTTATTAATTGATATTTTAATGAAAATTTATAAAGAACTTAGATTTCCATTCATTCACTGTTGCACATTTCCTCCATGTCCCCCTCCTCAGTTCACTTTTTTTTTTGAAACAAAAGCTTTTTCACTTTTTATACAGTTCCTTCCCCCGCCCGTCCTCCCCCCGCCCCAACCACTTTACTATGCAGCTCTTGCTCTGGACTCTTGTCATACCAATAATACCTAAACATATATTCCTTTTATACAGTTCTTCTTTAGCCACTGCATTTATCAGTAAATAAATAAATTTCTTTTATACAGTAAAATAAATGAGTTAACTGTACATTATGAAACAGTAGAGCAACATAGATACCACATTTAAATACTTTTCCTCTGAAAATATTTAGTATTCTCATATTTTGATACACATTTGCACATTTCTGAAGTTACTAGTTCATGCTTTGGCTCTCAGATGAGTGCTTCCCGTGAAGATCCATTTCAGTACTTCTCGGTGGCGTAGAGTCCAGTGTGACCTACCTCAGGCTGAACAGCCAGAAGGGTACAAAGGAGGGCTGTGGTTTTTTTTTTTGCGTTTTGTTGCTTATGCTTGTTAATGGCTTTGACACAGGCGTGATTAGGCAGCCCTTTTTCAGCCACAAAACTGCTGTCCTGTTTCCCTCATAATACGAATAATTCCACTCCAAGCATGAATGCAGTCTGGCTATGTCTAATTTTTTGGCTGTAGTGAAGAAGCTCTGTCCTATGGCGATACAGAGAATCTTCTCATGAATTCTCAGGCACTTGTTTCATGGGAGGTGAAACTTCCAACAAGGAAGACAGAACTTCCTGCCAGATGGCAAAAGAATCTGGGGGAGGGCTGGAAGATGGAGACCATCCTGCTCCCCAGAAAGAGACCGATGGCTGACCAGCTTTTGAAATATGTCAACTTTCTGGTTTTAACCAGCTGCTTACCATCTCCACATGGACAGAAAGAGTTCTGTCTAATCCTTCTCTTCTTTGACAAACAATCCATTATTATAACTAAATGCTCATTCTGAAATGTGCACAACAGCTGCAGGTTGATGCTGAGGCAATGGTGATAAGTAGAAGGGGGGAAATAGCTTATGAAGCTTATAAAGACCAGGGGAATTTTCAGACTCCACCTACTAGAGGCGATTCACGTTGTCTGTGTCTTTGGAGTTGCTTGGCTGTTTTGTCTTTTGTCTCTTTAAAAAACAGGATGCTAAATCCTGGTGCCTGATGGGAGACTTCTTTTCACTGTTGCTACTAATTTACAATCTTTCTCTTCTTAGATCAGCCTCAATTTTGTCTTAGCATAGTTTCTCTAACACATTAGGAAAATACACACATAAGGAGTATACACAATAAAATACATTTTTATTTCAAGGGATGACCTTCTGGGATGAGATATTTTGGAAGAAAATAAGTCAAATTTGCATGAGCTACATAGAGAATAGCTATCCATTTAAAATCATATTTTCCCTTGGATCTTTCTGGGATAAATAGACTTGATTTAGACAGCCAGAGACATTCAATGACTTTCAGATGCATGGTTTTCCCAAGGCAATTTACTGGACTAGATAGAATCCGTGAGTTCTCTTTTCCATTGATTCTCAATCAAGACATTGTCTGCTTCCTTTTAGCTTTATTTCAACTCCAGAGAAGCTTCAAATGAAAAACCCAACCCGTGTAAAGGCTCTAAACTAAGTCATGTAGTTTATTTTCCTTTAAAAATAAGTTGATATTTTCTTTCCACCATAAAGAGGGATTGAGCTGTCTGTCCTGAGCTCAGAGAAACAATTCCTCTCTGGCAAAGAATGGTAACCCTTTTGAGGGGAATCACTCATCTACTTGAGAATCAGATATATGAAATCTCTCCAACTGTCTTTAAAAAGCACACCTTGCTGCAATTTTTCATACAATATACAAGGGTTATGAATCCCCTTGAAGACATTTTAGATACACCAAGTAAAGAATTTTGGCTTCAGGGCCATTTGGAGCTGACATCTAAAGTCTAGGCCTTGGAGGTAGACGTTTTGAAATCCCCCTTCTGCCACTTAATAACTGTGAGACTTCAGATAAAATACTTAAAATCTTAGTGGCTGGTTTCACTGTCTATAAAATCAAGATTATAATACATACTAAATGAATTAGTTGTGGGGATATCCAAGGGCTAGATGAACCATGAGAAATAAAAACAGAAATTACGATTTGTAATATTGTATTGTGACTCCCAAACAGACAAATTGTCTCAAAACTGTGGCATACAACAAAACTGCCAAAACTCAAGTTGTTTGAATCCCAGCTGGTTCAAGTCTCATGTGTTCTGGGGTTAGTCAACAGAGAAACAAATTTAGTTTCATGGACTCATATATTTCAATGGTCAGAACAAAGATTGTTCCAGCAAATCACACAATTTAGAAGTTCTGCCCAGGCCTGGGTTAATATCTTGTTCTAAAACCAACCTAAACCTTTTTTCCCCATTTTGAAAAAAAATATATATTATTGTTATTTGGTGTAGATGTTAACACAGGGCACTCACAAAGCCACTGAATGAGTTAGAACTACCAGATTATTTTTGTTTTGTTTTGTTTTGTTAAAAAGCTGAGTGCTTAACTGTTTTTTTACCAGGGGCCCTTGATGAGATATGGCCAATAAAATACATGGTTAGAGATTTTCTTAATGGAATTCCTAATAGCCTTTCAATTGCTAAACATCCTTGAGAACATAACTTGTCTTTTTACCCTCTTTATGGAGTATCATTTTCCTCAGCCCAACTATACTCAGACCAGTTGCCTGGCAGAGATAGTTCCTAGTACATCTAAGCCCCATAGGATTCAAATAGCTGATTTCCAGAGTAGATTAACAGATATTTTCTCCAAGGAACTGTTGGTGTACTTGAAACTCAACCTTTTGCTTAGCAGGTGAGCGTAATAACATTTTGCACCAGCCAGGGTTTCCAATCCTACCATAGTTTTGGGGGGAAACAATGTTCTTCCAAAGTTTATTGAGCTCAGGCACTGCTTTGATGATTAGAGCTACTCTCTGAGTCAGAAAAGAGCAGAGCAAGTCTACTGAACCTAGGAGTGAATGGAAAATAAGACTGTCTCGCAGTGAGTTATTAGGCAGTCATCCTTGTAAATTAGCTACTATCAAACCCATATTATTTTTCATTTACTTCACAACAGTCATTTTTTTTAAATTTTGGGAACACATCATGAAGTCATTTGGCTCAAAAACTTAAAAATTGTGAGAATAGACAGTATGTTTTGAAAAATCTTACAACTATTCCCCTTTTCCTATTGGTCAAGCTCCTGTTCTTCTTCCATATTTAACATGTCTTAATTCTTTCATTATCCTTCTAGCATCTCTTTACTGTAATTCATGATATAGTTGATTCCATTTTGGCTACAGTGGACATTCTGTGTTGTTTTAATGGACATTTGTAGTGTTCCCTCTACTGGGTTTGCTCAAGTTTCATGTCCCCTGTTAATATATGTTTGTATGTGTCATAGAGACAAAATATACTCATAGCCCATCCTTCAGTGGGTTTTCCAAAGTTATAAATTGCATGGGAACATATTTCCCATCTTTCTTTCATGGAGCAACTGGTGGGTTTGAATCACCTGCTTCTGAGTTGGCAGTGCAACTCTTTACCCACAAGACCACCAGACTAAGGAATCTTTTTCCTTCCACACCCCGATAAACAAAATGTGCTAGTGCTGCTGTTGGTGTTATAGGCTATCAAATCACACATGACTCATAGTGATCCTATGAACAACCGAAAACTGACTCCTGTCCTAGTGTATGCCATCCTCATCTTCTCTGAAACTCTTCAGTCCACTGCTGTTGTCATTGTGTCACACCGCACCACTGGAATCTTTCCTTTTTTCCCTCTGGCCCTCTACCTTTCCAAGTACAATATCCATTTCCACAGAATGACCTCTTTCAACAAAATAGGTAAGCACCTCACCCACCATCCTACCTCCAAGGAGCATGCTGCCGGTACTTTTTCCAAAACAAATTTATTCTTTTTTTTTTCAAAGTCCTTGGGATATTCAGTGATATTCTCTAACACAATTCAAAAGCATCAATTCTTCTATCATCCTTATTCTATGTAATTTTAAAATATATATTATTTATATTCTACATACTTTTAAATATACTAGTATTTTGGTGCTGTTTTAATTTATATGTGTACTATAAATGAATTTAGATATTTTCTAATAACTTTTAATGTTTTCTTTTCAGAGAAGTATAAAGTCACATGTATCCTATATATTGTTTTTGTTTATAGAAACTCTGTTGTATCATGGTTAGATTAAAGAAATTACAACTATTTATTTCACAGTTTCTAATTTGCCTTTCAACACTGCTTAAGTATTTTTTATTCATTTGTGAGAATGGCTGTTTAATTATCCATTGATTGTCCACAAAAATACAATACACTCAGACATTGAGAACTTATAATAATTAATCTATTATACAACAAACACTTGAGAAAAAACGCTAGTGTTTGCTGTGGTTTTAATAACCAATTCAAATATAGGGAGACAACCACTCAAATTATCAACTGGCTTGTCATGTTTTATGTACAATAGTCTGCCAGAATTTTTTTCTACTGAAAATTATACTGTCATGGACGCATCCTCAAACTCTTGTATGTCTTTAGGTTTAAGAAGCTTTAAGAAATGAAATAAGTATACTAAGGTTTGAGTAATCATTTGTTTTGACTTTCATTTTTTAAATTTTTTTGAGTGTTTTTCCTTTATTTTTCCATTCATTCTATTTCATATATTCCTATATGTCTTATAAAATTCATCAACATTGATCTATGCTCACTATTACCCTGGCCTTTAAGATCTCCACTGGATCTTTCCTTATTTGATTATATTTTGCCTTTTAGAAAAATGCTTGAGAAGTCATGTGGGGAAGTGTGCCAATGTTTTATGGTTTCTGCACTTTGAGTTATAGTTATAAAGATCTTTCCACCAAAGGAATATCAAAAATTCATTGGAAAGAAGAGGTAAATAATAGCAAGGTCTTTTTTAAAAAAGAAAGAGCATCACTGCTCATAATAGGCAAAAGGTACAAATAACCTAAAAGTCCACTACCAGATGAATTGGTAGTTAATTTGGTTTATGCAATAGAATATTACCCAGCCATGGAGAGAAATAACCTTCTGATATATACTACCATGTGAATGTTTGCTGAATTACTTTTCAGCCACAAAAGGGCAAATATTGTTTGGACCCAATTTTACGGAAGTAGGTAAGTTAACCAACAAAGTTTATTTGTAGCTACCAGAAGTAAGAAAAAAGAAGGGAAAGGGAAGGTATTTCTTAGTTAATGGTGGTGAATAGCTTGAAATATCTTATGATTGCTTCCTTCACAACATGATAAGTATAATCAATATTAGGGAATTTTGAATATAAAAATTATTGCATTGGCAAGACTGTTGTTAGATTTTGTGGTTGTTATGTGTCATCGAGTTGCCTGTGACTCCTAGTAACCCTGTGTACAACAGCTCTGAAACCTGTCCTAGTCTGAGCCATTTTCACTGACTGCAACACACCTAATCCCATTACCACAGTTACTGTTTGAATCCGTTCCATCATGGGTCTTCCTCTCCTGTGCTGTCCTCCCACCCTTCAGAGCATAATGTTCTTCTCCAAGGACTGGTCCCTCCTGGCTATATGCCCAATGTATGTGAGACACAGCTTCAAAATCCTAGTCTCCAAGGAGAAACTTGGTTTCACTCTCTCCAATACAGACCTGTTTGTTCTTTTGGGGGTCCATGGTCAGATTAAAACAATTAAAAAACAAACAAACAGACTACAAGAAAGAATGAAAACTAACAGCACGAGATAGTAAAACCATTTTAAAGGTGTAAATAGGTGGCACAGAAAAATTAAAAGAGCAGAACAATAAAAGAAGGAGCTAGACAACTTGAGGGAAACATTGACATTTATAATTGAGTAAAGATAATATCTCAAATAAGTAAGGACAATATGGATATTTAATATGTGTAACTGAAATAATTGGGTCACCATCTAGGAAAAAAGCAAAATTGGAACTTTACTCTGGATAAATGTCAAATGGAACAAAGACTTAAATGTGAAAAAAAAAAGGAATTCATTATACTTCTAGGAGGAAAGAGGGGATCCTTGTTCTTAAGTGTGACAGTTCTCTAAAAGTGGGTTGTCACAGTTATTTTATTGTATATTTAAAATGAATTATCTTTGTAATATATAAATTATAGCTCAATTGTCATTAGCTGCTGTGGGTTTGGCTGTGATACATGGCAATTCCACACCCATAGAATGAAACAATGCCTAGTCGTGTGCCATCTTCAAAATCAACAACGTGCTTGAGCACATTGTTGTAATTACTGTGCCAATCCACCCCACTAAAGTATCTATAGCCCTTATTGGCTCTTCCATTGAGAAAACATGATGTTCTCCTAAACAAATTAACCTGCCCTAATGATGTGGACAAAACAAGATAATTGGACAATGTTCTGCTGTGAGTCCTATGTTTTCATTAGCTAACTTTTGTAAGTAGATCACCACTGGAATTTCTCCCTGGTGCACCACAGACTAGAAGTGCCACTGAAAAATAGCTGTTATGAGTGACCCTGTGGAGCTCTGGTGGTCCAATGGCAAGGAGCTGTGCTGCCATCGAGAGGCCCACACTTTGAATCCACTATTTGCTCTCTGAGAAAATGATGAGCAATCTCCTCCCATGCAATTTACAACCTCTGAAAAGTAGCTGAAAAATCAGCTATGAATTAGCTCTTATTCTATAACACATACCACCACCAATGATAACAACATGTGTGACCTGATATTTTAAATGCCAGCACCATACCTTCCAGTATAAGCCATAAAAAAGTCACCACACTGTGACAAACTGAGAGATGATTGGTAGACACATTAGCAGAACTGTCAAAATCAAAGATGGCTTTAAGAAATTATCCCTACTAAGAGTTAACCCAGAAACAAAGGGACTGATTTCTCCCTTAGTAATTTAATTTAGTATGATTGGAAGCAGTACTGATGAATAAAAAAAGCAAAACTAGAGGAAAAAGAAGGTTTTCATCTGAAGGGTACTTTCCTTCCATTTGTTATCTTTTCCTAGCAGGTCCTGACAGTCTATTGAAAACAGCAACCCAACATGTATCCACAGATGGTCACCAGAACAGCCAGCCTCAGAGCTGAACAATAACCAAAAGCCTTTCTTGACCTCAGCCCAGTTGTTGCTTCTCTTGCTTAATTGGCTTTACATGGAAGTACTTCAACAGAAAGCGAGTCATTTTTTTAAGAAATTGTGCCAGAAAACAATTAATTTCAAATACACAGCTTTTGTATTGGAAACTGCAGTTCCTGTCTGAGGCAACATTTATTTACGTTTCTGTCTGAAGGAGATAACACACCAGCTGAAGGAACAAGCGAGTGCAGACCCTTGGGAACAGCGGAGCTGTTAGTCTAACTCCCCACTTGGCTTCTCTGCAGCCTGCAGCTGTAGCTGCCTTTACTAAATTGATAGCAATCAACTGTACCCAGGGACCAAGGCTCTTCTTTCTTTTTTTGAATTTATGAGACTAGTTCATAATCTGGATAGAACCCTAACAACTGTGGGAATGTTCCCATGAAATCTTACATGCAAAGGGATATTATTCAAATTCTGTGGGGTTTTTCATGCCAATCTCATATGTGGTTGAGTAACAAATACCATTTCTTCTGCTTATGTCTCTCAGGAGTCCTCTAATGTCCCTATAAGTTTCTAAATTTATGTTTTATTAAGCTTTATTGGAGTTACATTAGCTTTCATTTAAACTCGAGAAATCCTCGCAGAGAAGGATTACCTGGGAGACACCAGCACCCAACAGGATGGGAGCTGAGACACTTGAAAATTGCAGGTCCCACTGGAGGGGTGACACAGGCAGCTCCAGGGAGGTGAGTGGCCCTTGGTGTTTGCTGATGTTTCACTTCCTTGTCCTGAGATAGTGTGTTATCGAGAAGAATGATTGAAAGGCTTCTTCAGTTCAGTGACTTTTCCGACAAGCACTTAAGGGAGAACTTTCACATTACTTCCATTTAAACCAAGAAGTTCCTTTGGCCTAAGCCTGCTTCTGGTCATCCAGCTTTCCAGTTTTTCTTTTGTGCAGGTGAAGCCTGCTTTTGCTGTTTGAAAAACAAGGCAAACAGCTTGTGCTAAAAATTCTTTCTAGTTTCTTTTTTTTAAAAAAAAGAATATTTTTTTATTAATCTTAATGAAAGTTTACAGAGACTTTGATTTCCATTGTTGCTCTTTTGTCCCTGCACAACCTCTCCCCTCCCAGTTCTCTCCTCTCTTTGAAAAGTAAAACAAAAATTCTTTCATTGTTATACAATTCCTTCCTCCAAGTCCACTCCACTATACAGCCTTCATTCTGGACTCCTGACATGACAATAATATTTAATCACATATCCCTTTTAGACTTTTCTCTCTCATTTGTTTCAATGTAGTATACTTAATTTATCCCATCTTTCTCAGTCTCTTCTCAACCCTAATGTCAGTCCGTTTTACAACAGTGGCACTATGTAGTATTTGTCCTTTTGTGACAGAGATATTTACTCAGCATAATGCTGGTGGATTCAAACCACCAGAGAGCCACATTGTGTTTGGGTTGGCATCATAGCTCCCTACCCACCAGGTCACCAGAGATGCTTGGCCTAGGGTTTAAGGCAGGAGGCATCCTTAAGCCCAAAGGGAGTGGGGAGAGGAGGCGGCCATGTTCTTCTTGGTTGGCTCTCGGGCAGGGTTAAAATTGTTTTCCTGTCAAACATTCTTCTAGGTGGTATAGCACTGGTATGTGTGTTGCTGTACAGAGGTAACTCATGGTTGCTGTGATGCTGAACCCTGGGACACTGATGTGCCAAAAGTGGTAATGGCTACACATGGTGGACAGTATTTGCTGGAGCTTCACGATTAACAAGACTGGAAGCAGGAGCAGCATCCTCTTCAGAAATGGCTTGCCTCTGGAAACTCTATGTACAAACATTACTGGGGCCTTTTGTTCATGGGGTTGCTATGAGTCGCCTATGATTCGGCAGCACCTAACAACAACAACAACAATGTCACCAATTTTGTGTAATATTGCATGAGTTCCTTGTTTTTCAATGCAGTGTAGTATTCGATTGTGTGAATATACCACAGCTCCTCTATCCATTCGTTTGTTGATGGGCACTTAGGTTGTTCCCAGCTCTTGACCATTATGAACAAAACTGCAATAAACACGGGTGTGCATAAAATGCTTTCTATTTTCTTAGGAAGAATTTGATGTTCTTAATAATTAACCAATCTTTCTCTTTATCAGTGACACCAATATAAAGCATTTGGAAAATGTACACTGATCTTTCAAGATGCTCAACAGAGTAAATTTGGACTCGTTTCAACTCCATGCAGTAATCAAGGAAGGCCATACCATGAGGATGTGGTAAAAACTGGAGTCTTAACAGTTGAGCAGAGAGTTTGAAAATTATTTTTTTTCTTTCAAATAAGCTTCCCTGTCACCTCTACAATGTCCAAGAATTCAGGCCTAACCTACCTGCAGATCCAGGAACCACACCTGCAGAAGCTTATTTATGGGGCCAGCAGAGAAGGTAGATGGACAGGTGAGTTGCAGGGGCTCATGAAGAGATCTAAAGCATGGTCTGGTGATAGTGGGTACTCACTGCTCTAGGGGCATCCTCAGTCTCCAGGGTTCGGTAGTGGTGTGGGATGTTTAGTGGGAATGGAGGTCTGCTGAATTGTGTACATCCCTAGTAAGATGAGTGGATGAGTGAATAGAAGGGTCAATGCTATTTATGGTGCACAGCATGGGTTCTCATATCACGCTAATTTTCACACAACAACTCAGTAGAGTGAGAGGGATGAATGTCAAAGAGAGAATACATTATCTAATATACAAATCTGCAGCTTTTCCTAGATCAGTCTGAGTTTCTCTTGTACCCACTCAAAGACACAGATGTTATAAGCCACTGTTCATTCTAAACTCTAAACTCACAGAATAGCTCCCTCAAGAAACATGTTATACAGTTGACCCCAAAGCAGTAGGATGCAGTAAAGAGAAATTACAAGACTCAGATGAACAGGCTATATTATCTGTCAAGTTTTAAAGTTTACACGTTGTTGTTATTGTTGTTATGTGCCATCGAGTCTCCTGAGACTCATAGCGACCTATGTACAACAGCCCTAAACCATGCTCTATCCTGTGCCAATCACACTGACTCCAACACACCCATCCCAATTACTCCAAGTCACTGAATCAATCACCTCATAGAGGATCTTCCCCTCCTGCGCCATCCCTCCACCTTCCCAAGCATGATGTCCTTCTCCAAGGATTGGTTCCTCCTTACAACATGTTTAAAGTATGTCAGACAAAGCCCCAGAATCCTTGCCTCTAAGGAGCAGCCCAGTTTAACCCTCTCTAGGTTGAATCTGTTTTCTTAGCAGTCCATGGTATACATTCAATATTCTTCTCCAGCACCACAACTCAAAGGCATCAATTCTACTTCTGTTCTCCCAAGTCATTGTCCAACTCTCTGATGCATAACAAGTGACTGCAAAGACCATGGCCTGTATCAGATGCACCTTAGTCTCCAGAGTGGACACCATTACTCTTCAGTACTTTTGAGAGGTCCCTAACAGCAGAATTTCCCATTGCAATGCGTCTTCTAATTTCCTGGCTGCTGTTGCCAAGAGTGTTGACTGTGGAGCAAATCAGACTAAAGTTGTTAACAATCTCATTCTCTTCACCATCCATCCTGATGCTGCCAATTCTCTTCACCATCCATCCTGATGCTGCCAATTGGTCCAGTGGTGAGAATCTTTGTCTTCTTGACATTGAGCCTCAATCCATATTGAAGGCTGCAGTCCTTGACCCTCTGCAGCAAGCACTTCAGGTCCTCCTCAGTTTCAGCAAGCAGGGTTGTGTCATCTGCATAACACAGATTGCTGAAAGATCCTCCACCTATCCTGATCTGCACTTCTCCTCATAGAGCCCAGCCTCTCAGATAATCTGTTCTGCACACAGATTGAAAAGGTATGGAGATAGGACACAGCCCTGGCTTACACCCTTCCCAATTTTGAATCATACAGTGTTTCCTTCCTCTGTTCTGACGACTGCCTCTTGGTCCAAGTATAGGTTTTGCATTAGCATGATTAGGTGTTCTGGGATTCCCATTCTTCTCAGAGTCAGCCACAGTTTGCTATGATCCACACAGTCAAACGCCTTTGCATACTTGATGAAACACAGATAGACATTCCTCTGGTACTCCCTGCTTTAAGCTAAGACCCATCTAATATCAGCTACAATATCCCTAGTTCGACGACCCCTTCTAACCTAGCCTGGACTTCTGGCAGTTCTCTGCTGATGTGCTATTCCAGTAGGTTTTAGATAATCTTGAGTAGAATCTTGCTTGCATGTGAAATCAATGATATTGTTCTGTAGTTTCCACACTCTGTTGGGTCACTCTTAGGCAATTATGAAAAGACTGATAAATTTGGCATTTTTGAAGAAAAAAGTAAAACTAAGCCAGTTATTATGGAGTTGGTTCCAACTCATGGTAATTCGTGGGACCGTCATTTTAGATAATATCCCTCAACTTGAATTTGTCTCCCATTTCCTCAATGTTAGATCAAAGTATTTTGTCGGAAATTATAATTGTGTGCCCTTTGTAGTGCATCATACAGACCAGGAGAAACATGATGTGAATTGTTCCATTGCTGGTTATGTAAACAGAAAGTGATTAATTAAAACAATCCCATGTGTTTCCTTCTTATCCTTCTTGGGTAAATTACAGATAAATCTACGATGGAATGGAAGCAGGAGTGGCATCAACTTCCTAAACAACCTGCCTCTGGAAAATCTATGAACTTTGAAAAATTATGATAGTTATAGAAAGGCTTCAAGCCTTTTGTTCATAGGATCACTATGAGTTGTGCTCTACTCAATGGCAGTCAGCAACAACAACTACTATGGGAGCCCTAGGGATTCTTTTTCTCTTTCATTTTCTCTCATATCCTGTGGGGCTAGAACCTTAAAGGAAACCAAAACTCTTTCATGACATTAATTTTTCACAACCTAATTTTGATGAATTCTTTCACTGAAAGATACCCTGCAGGTGTTCTGTGAAGGTAGAGTCAGTAATAACAACTTATTTGTAAGATGTCTGAAATCGTCATACAAAGACAGACAAAACAACTAGACCAAAAAGTCAAACCTTCATGGGCAATACTGAAAAGAATTATTAGAAAGAAATATCTCAGCAAATCTCAAAACACAAGTGAATGGGGCAAATCATCAATAGCCCCTAGAAGCATAAACTGTCAATGTTTGTATGGAGAATGCAGAAGGATACAAAGGCTAACTTACAGACATGATAGAGAAAGAACAGAAATATAGGTGCAGTCATGTACAAGAAGTCTCCTTTGAATGTGTGAAATACAATTTATATGAATCAAAAAAATTACTGCTCATTGCCGTCGAGTCGAGCACAACTCATAGCAACCTCATGAACAAAAGACCTGTAGCTTTTCTATAACTATTGTCATTTCTCAAAGTTCATAGAGTTTCCAGAGGCAAGTCATTTCAGTAGTGGACATCACTCCTGCTTCTAAACCTGTTTTAATCTGGGTACTCCACAAAATACTATCCACTATGGGTGACCAATATCACATTTGACACATCATTGTCACAGTGTTTAGCATCACAGCAAATTGACAGAAGAGTGCTATACCACTTAGAAGAATGTTTGAACTAAAACCAGGCCTGAGGGCTGCAGATTAAAATCACTCACCTTTGGCTTGGAAGCATAACTTGCTCTCCAATAGGCCAACAGAACTCTCTCTATATCTCACAGCAGTTCTATGAACAACAGAACGTTTGCCCTATCTTATGCCATCCCCACAGTCCGAGACAATCTTGAACCCAATGTTACAGTCACTCCATCATGTTGAGGATCTTCTTTTCTTCTCTGACCTTCAACTTCTCTCAGTATGATGTCATTTCCCAAGGACTGGAGCCTTAAACTGTTGTTAAGTGCCTTCAAGTCCTAGACGACTTGTAGTGACCCTATGAACGAAAGACCTGAACACTTGTATAACTTTAATCATTTCTCTCAGCTCATAGTTTCCAGAGGCAAGCCGTTTTGGAAGTGAATGCCATTTCTGCTTCCAAGCATATTGCATCTAAATTTAGATACTATCTCAAGTATATACTTATTGCACCAAACACTAATAAACAGAGTTAATTTGTGAGATGATATGGAGGAAGCCATAAGTCATTAAAAAGATGGGAAAGAAAGAAAAGCTCTAAATTGATTTTAAAGTAGACTCAACTTCATTTTAGAATAAAGAGTAAAGAAGAAATGATGTAGTAAAAGAGATGAACATATTTCAAAGGTAGCTCCATATGCCAAAGAGAACTATTATAATAAAATAGGCAAATGTCTGAAGTTAGAAAGTCATTAAAGAGAAACTGACTACATTTTTAAAGTGTTTGGACTCAAGGGAAAAAACAACAACAAACAACCCCAAACCCAAACTTGCTACAGAAGAGTGAGTAAAATATTAAGTAAGTTTCAAGAAGCATCAAAAGCAGCAGGAAGACAGAAATATAATGTTGTTGTTGTGTTGTTGTTAAGTGCCGTCGAGTAGTTTGCGACTCATAGCAACCCTATGTACAACAGCCCTAAACCCTGCTCTATCCTGTGCCAATCTCATTGCCTCTGACACATCCATCCCGAGTGCCCCAGTCACTGAATCAATCCACCTCATAGAGGGTCTTCCCATCCTGCGCTGTCCCTCTACTCTACCCAGCATGTTGTCCCTCTCTAAAGACCT
>NW_006399791.1:19802446-19803811 GCF_000299155.1 Elephantulus edwardii
TCTCTTCACCATCCATCCTGATGCTACTGATTGGTCCAGTGGTGAGAATTTTTGTCTTCTTGACATTGATCCTCAGTCCATATTGAAGGCTGGAGAAAAAAATTAGACTATGCTTAACTAGTCCAGAAAGTAGCATATTTTCAAGAAGGAAGAAATTCTAGGTGTGCTAAATTATTTTTTTTGGCAAAATCTGCTTTAAAGAAACTCTTTAAGGTGCAAGGATGTCACTTTGAGAACTAAATTAAGGTATGCTTGACCCAAACAAGCCATGCTATTATTAGTTTCCTCATAGACATAGGAAATCTAGGGAATGAATAGTAAAGACAAAAAAAAATGATGTTTTTAATTCTATTAAGACTATGGAATATATTATGGACTGATAAATACAAGACCAAAAAGATAAAACAAAACGAATTTTTTTTTGGAAGAAGTATAAGAAGAATTTCTTAGAAATGAGGACTGTGTAATTTTTGCCTCACATTTTGACCATGATACCAAGAGGGGCCAGTTTATGATATGTTGGCAAAATAGAGGTTGATTAAAAGAGTAGAAGATCTTCAATGAAATGAATCAATGCTGTGACCTCACTAGTGGACTGAGGAACTTCAGGGATTGTGGGAATGACACAAAAGCTCCTCCTCTTTCTGTTTCTAGAGTTAGCATGAATTGGAGCTGATTGGATGGCACTCTTCAACAGCATGCTGGTTGAGTGACTATACACTTGATTGCTAACTAAAAGATTGAAGTTGCAAACCCAATAGTGCCTCTGCGAATGAAAGATTGACAATCTCTGCCCATGCAGTTTGCTGCCTCTGAAAACTCCCTGGTCTCTGAAAAATCAACTATGAGTCAGTTCTTACTTGATACTTCGCAATAACGTCAACAGTGCCTCTGAAGAAGAAAAAAACCTCAGAGATGTGTTCTGAAGATTTTAGCCTTGGAGGCACTTTGTTGTTGTTGTTGTTGTTGTGTACCATTGAGTCAGAATTTACCTATAGCTGACCCTTCTAGCAGGTTTTCAGAGGCAGTTAATCACAATGGAGGACAATGCTCATCCTTCTTCCATGGAACAGCTAGTGAATTTTAACAATGTGTCTTTAGGATTGCAGTGCAGCTTCTTACCACTAGGCCACTAGAACTCCCTGATTGTTGTTGTTGTTGTTATGTGCCGTTGAGTCTCCTGCGACTCATAGCGACCCTATGTACAACAGCCCTAAACTCCGCTCTGTCTTGTGCCAATCGCACTGTCTCCAACACTCCCATCCCAATTATCCCAGTCACTGAATCAATCGACCTCATAGAGGGCCTTCCTCTCCTGCGCTGTCCCTCCACCCTCCCAAGCACGATGTCCCTCTCCAAGGACCG
>NW_006399791.1:19803986-19811809 GCF_000299155.1 Elephantulus edwardii
TCCTTCTATCCTCCTTGGTCATTGTCCAACTCTTTGATGCATAACGGGTGATTGCGAAGACCATGGCCTGTATCAGACACACCTTAGTCTCCAAAGAGATACCATTGCTCTTCAGCACTTTGGAGAGGTCCCTAACAGCAGACTTTCCCATGGCAATGCGCCTTGTCATAAGGGACATGAGATTAGCTCAACAGAATATTTTTTAATGGACTAAAAAAATGCCTGTTGTGGTTATGCACTATCAAGTCGCCTGTAATTCATAGTGACATTATGTACAAAAACTCTGAAGCCTACCCTGTCCTGAACCAGCCTCACTGACTCCAATACACTTACCCCCACTGCCCCAGTTACTTTATCAATCATTCTCATATAAGCTCCTCCTTCCTGCGCTGTCCTTCCACCCTTCCTAGCATGATGTCCTTCACCAAAGACTGATATTTCCTGGCCACATGCCCAAAGTATGTCAGACAGAGCTTCAGAATCCTAGCCTCCAAGGAGAAACTTGATTTCACCCTCTTCAAAATATACCTATTTATTTTCTTGGTGGTCCATGGTATGTATGTTCAAGACTTTCTTCCAGCACCACAACTCAAAGGCATCAATTCTTCTGTCATCCTTAGTCATTGTTCAGTTCTCTGATGCATAACAAGTAATCATGAAGCCCATGGCCTGGATCGGGTGCATCTTAGTCACTAGACTGACATTTTACTTTTCTATATTTTGGAGACAGATCTGACAGCAAATTTTTCCAATGTAATTCATCTTTCAATTTCCTGATTGCTATTGCCCAGAGTGTTGATTGTGGAGCCAAGCAAGCTGAAGCTGTTAACAATCTCGATATCTTCTCCATCTGTCATGGTGCAGTTAATTGGCCCAGTGGTGAGAGTCTTTGTTTTCTTGATGTTGAGCTTCAATCCATATTGAAGGCTTTGGTTCTTGACCTTCTGCAGCAAGTCCTTCAGGTCCTCCTCACTTTCAGCAAGCAAGGTGTGTCATCTGTATAACATAGGTTGTTGATGAGTTTTCCTCAAATCCTGATGCCACACAAATTCTAGCCTCCTGAATGATCTTTTCTGCATATAGACTGAAAAGGTATGGACACAGTAAATATCCCTAATGTACTCCTTTTCTGATTTTAAACGATGCAATAAGTTTTCTTGCTCTATTCTGAGGAATGTTTCCTGGTCCAGGTATAGGTTCTGCTTAAGCACAATCAAATGCTTCTCCTCAAGGTTAGCCACAATTTATTGTGATCCACACAGTCAAATGCCTTTCCATAGTCAATAAACACAAGCAGATACTGCTCTGGTACTCTTTGCATTCAGCCAAAATCCATCTGACATTGGCGATAATGTCTCCAGTGCCACAACAAAATAAATACTTCTAGGTATATGAAGATAGGGAAGGCCAAGAAGAATCTTACTCTACTCCATTTGTGAACATTGAATAAAGTGGAATAAAGAATTATTTTCTGTGCCATTTAAGATAATAAATTGTCGATTCTGTCAATTCTTTTTCTTTCTTATTTTCTACCTCATTGCGCTAAAGAGCTCTATTATAGTGCTGTAAGCACTGTACTACTAACTGAAACGTCAGTAGATCAAATATACTATCTGCTTCTTCAGAGAAAGCAGATATTTGTAGCCTCGGAAATTCTATAGGGTCATTCTACTTTGTCCTATGTTGTTTCTATGGTCTAACAGTGAGCATTGTTTGGTTTTAGACAACTGTGTTATACCTGAAGAAGCTGATAGGTAAGAATGTTAGAAAATGCAGTGGCAGCTGAGCCTAATTATTTTTGCCCAAAGGTGGTCTTTGAGAGGAAGACAATGACAGCTCTTAGATTATTGTTGTTGATTGCTGTCTAATCGTGGTCAACTCATAGTGACTCTATGAACAAAAGACCTAATGCCTTTCCATAGCTATCGATTACTTGGTGTAAATTCTTTCCAGTAATATCCTTCTGTACCCTTGACCTACTAAATCAAAGAAAATGGGTTGAAGTTCAGCAATTTGTGGTTTAATAAGCCTTCCAGGTAATTCTGATGGCCTTTTAAGTCAATGATAGTGAAACTTTGTCTCACATGTTTTCGGCATGTTGTCAGAAGGGGGTATTTCTTAGAAAAGGACAGCATGGTGCTAAGATGGAGAGTTAGAATAAAGAACAGAAGATCCTCACTGTAAGTTCAACTGACAGAGTGACTATATCAATGTGTTCAAGCATATCAGAGATTGTGAGCATGATAGAGCAAGCAGTTTCAGATCTGGTTCATAAAGTAGTTCTGAATCATAGAAAACAGCACCTAACAACTGTAATAAAATTTTAGAATTGATGGAGGTAAGATCAATGTTGTCACTGATTCCATTTTACTTGAATCTATAATAAACATCCATGGAAATAGCTGTAAAAATATTACCAAAAAAATGTGTTGCATTGGGAAAATCTACTGCCAGGCACCTCTCCAAAGCACTAAAGAGAAAGAATATAATTTTGAAGACTGTGGCGCACATGATCCAAAGCAAAGTATTTTCAGTAGCTTTGTATGTGTTTGAAAATTGGGTGGTGAATGAGGATGACAGAAGAATTGATGCCTTTTATTTGTGGAGCAGAGTATTTTCTATTCCTTGGACTACCAAATAAGCTCTCAAGTCTGTCTTGGAGGAAGTCCAGAAAGAGTGCTTCTTACAGGCGATGATGGTGATACTCAGTCTCCCATACTCTGAGCATGTTGTCAGGAGGGATCAGTTCTTGGAAGAAGACATCATTCTGAGAAAGGTGGAGAGTCACAGAAAGTGCGGAAGATCTCCAACAAGGTGGACTGACACAGTTACTGTAATGATGGGTTCATGCTAATCAGAGATGGTGAGGATGGTGCAGAATAGAACATAATTCAGATATGTTGTTTAGATGGTTGCTGTGAACCAATGCCAAATTTAGGGCATCTAAGCACAACAATTGTACTATATAGCTCTTCCAATATGTTGATAATCTTATCATTACAAAATAATCCAGTACCCTCTGAAGGGTAGAACAAGAGGAAAAGGTACAAATAATTCTTCTTGTCTTAGAAAATAATTGGCAAACTATGATGTTGAGAATTTAAAAAAAATGTTTCTTTTATATTGATTTGCATACAAAAATTCATATACATTATATTGTACGTTGTCCTTTGTTCACACTGTTTCATACAATCACTCTCATTCATTGTGTTTTAGAAAATGCATCACCATTGTCAGAGATCTGCAATCATAGACCATGAAATGATATTGAGCATTTTTATATTCTTTTCCAAAGCAGAAAACTCAAAGTTACTGTCTCTTTCTTTGTTCCTAGAAAGGAGTTTTTAATTACGGTGTTTGGAAAACACAAGCTTGGAAGCAGGCGTGGCATCCACTTCCGTGATAGCTTGCCTACGGAAACCCTATGAACCTGGAGAGAGGATGAAAGGCACACAAGTGTGGAGGACTTTCATTCATAGGGTCGCTATGAGTCGCCTATGACTCGACGGCACTTAACAACAACAACAACAACAACAACAACAACAACTAGGCAGAATATATTCACCCATTCCACTCAGGCTCAAAAAAAGAAAAAGATATTTGAACACAGAACAGCCTTTCATTTACCCCTTATTTTGTTTCATGATTAAGGATTTAGATGGGACACGGATGTGTTAGATTGGTCTTGTCTGGCTTAGGAAACTGTCCAGTGAATATAAAGAATGTTTCCTCTCATGTTCTCCTCTTGATTTGAGTAGTGAAGGCATAATGGCAGCCCAACCTCTGCTAGGTCATCTCCCTGTAGCCAGGCATGCTTAGTTAGGTGAGCTGCTTGTTTATGCTAGACCTACTGTCAGTTATCATTATAGCTAAGGAGACCTAGAATTCCCCCCCCCCTTTCAATTTTAACATCATTTTTAGTCACAGAAAAAAGTTCTGGCAGATGCTAAAGAAATTGTCACAGAACTTACTTCACTGCAAGGATAACAAGTCAACACCATTGAGATGGCTAAATCATTGTGATCCAAAAACACCTCTGGAGAATCTTACTCCAAAGAATTTTCAGTGGTTGATCTTTCTTCTGAAGAATGTCTGGGTGGAATCAAATTGCCATTCTTTCAGTTAGACACCATGTTAACAGTCTAAATTACTCTGATGTCCTGACTAGTTGATTTTCAAAGCATGTCCAGCTTTACTAGGCTGCATTTTCCCCCCCTTAGTCAAATAAAGCCAATAATTTTGCAAGCAAATGTTGATCTGTGGATAGAGAGCATACCATTTGATATAAAAAAATGTACACCTGCTCTGGAGTTTAGTTTTTAAAGCTGAAAACGCCATTTAGTCGCAATCAAATAGCAATCAATGCCACTCCATGGGGCCTCTAAAAAGTGCTAGAAAGAGGCACTTTTCATTTCAAAATGTCAAATGATCAGTTGCAGAGGGGCCAGATAGGACTGAATTATCTTCAGAACCCGATTTTTAGGCAGTTCTTCCTCAGGGCAGTGAACCATACCACAGGGTATTGTGGTTGGTTTTTTTTTGCTTGTTTGTTTGTTTTGTTTCTAATGAACTTTTTTTCACCTTTAATTTTTCAATTGAAACCATGATTGATGACTTTGCTTCTATTAAAACCAAGAAAGTAAAATTATAGTACATTCTAGTTATGATTGTAATAATAAATACATACATTTTTCAGCTTAAAACAATGCAAATTTTAAGACATCAATGGTTTAATTTTTTTCAAGTATTTTAATGTCCTGGGAGAAACGTATTAAAAATACATAAAGGCAGGAAAGAGAGATTAAGCTCTCTGTGGAGAGTGAGCACTCTCTATTGCTTGTGGGGAGAAGGAACTGAGCATTCCCTGGGGTTATCGGTCCCTCCACCTAGGGATCCTTGCCTTCATGGCTCTGGGCCTATCACAGGGGCCAAATAGGACAAGTGACACTAGGACACATAGCTACAAAGACAGACTTTTCTCAGAGTGCTGTGTGTGTGAGGGCTGACTTGAGATCCCCCTGCACACAAGCTGTTTGAACTGGTGGCTCTGATCTCATCTCATGCCACGCCCAAGAAAAAGAAAGATATTAAGCTTGAGGAGAAAAAAAAATGCATGCAAAATACCTAGAATAGAACACCTGGTCACACATCACTCAGCCATTTCATACATGAAAGAGGACTATTGAGTTAGTGACAGAGATCAACATCAAGACGAGATCCCTACAGGCCTGCAGTGCAAAGCAAGGAGAACCTCAGGGACTTGAGGAAAGGCAAATTTTCCCAGAAAGGAATTACAGTAGACTGAGTAGTTTACCCCATAGATGGAACATTTTAACTTGGCAAATAATCAGTAACATCATAAACACAAGAACTAAGAACAACTTCCACAAACAGTAGAAACGGCCTAACACTTATCAAGGAAAACTTCATGTAATGTTCAGAAAGCAGGGGGAGCTTCAAGTACTGATAAAAACAAAATTAAGCCTTTAAAAAAAAACCAAAACAAAAAACAAAACAGAGGATATTACAGACCTTATAAATACCCAAGAATCAAGAGGGCAGATGATATATGTTGATATGGAGACATCTTAACAGCTATAAAAGAAAATACCAGTAATGGAAGAAATAATGGAAGCCACGGATAAAAGGAATAACCTAGAGGTGGAAAACCAGAAAAAAAAATTTTGTTGAAGAATTATTTAAACAGCTATGGAAGAAGGTGCAAATGATGGAAGAAACAAAGGAAACTACTAAGAAAGCAATCAGCCCAGAGACAAGGAGCCTGAAGAAATATATTGATGAGGAGGAACTTGCAGAACTGTGGAAGAAAACGCAAAAAAATGGAAGAAAAAAATTGAAATTATAGATAAAGAGGTACAAGAACTTAAAAACAAATCACAAAATAGAAAGGTACTGCTAACACATTACTGGAAATAACAAAAATGCATGAAAATGCAATACAGAATAATAACACTGAAACAGCAGAAATGTCCAACATGCTTGAATGACAATGGAGCAGAGAGTCAGTGAGGTAAAAGGAAACATACTAGAAAACATACAAAAAGCTGGAGTGACAATACTAATCTCTGGTAAAATGGACTTCAGAATTAAAACCACCATAAAAGATAAGGAAGGAAACTATACAATGATTAAGGGCACAGTAAATCAAGAAGACATCACATTGGTCAACATCTATGCACCAAATGATAGACCTGCAAAATACATGAAAATAACTGTAGAGAAAGAGAGAGAGAAAGCAAAGAAGAGAGAGAGAGAGAGAGAAAGGAAGGAACAGCACCACAAAGACATTAACACACCACTATCACCAAAGGATAGGTCTACTCAAAAGATACTTAAAAAAGATGCAGAAGAGGTAAACTATACATTTAGCCAATTTGACTATGTGGATGTATTCCAAGTACTGCAACCAACTAAAACTCAATTAGCTTTCTTCTCAAGTGCACATAGTACATTTCCCAGAATTTATCACATATTAGGACACAAAGCAAGCCTCAAAATATTCAAGATCATTGAAATTATACAAAGTGTCTTCTCAGACCATACAACAGGATAAAGCTTCTATCACCAATGTGGAAGCTCAATAACATCCTGCTAGACCATGACTGGGTTATAAAAAGAAAAAAAGAAGAATGAAATAAAGAAGCTAGAAACAAATGATAATGAAAATACAAATACCGAAACCTCTGCGATCTCACTAAGGCAGTTCTCAGGGACCAGCTCACAGCAATAGGCAATGAAATAAAATATGAAGAAAGAAGCAAATTATCTAACTCAACACCTTGATCAAATAAAAAAAGATAAACAATCTAACCCCAAAGCCTCTGTTGTTATATGCCATCAGTCCCTTATAACCCACAGCAGTTCTGAATCCTGCCCTGTCCTGAGCCAGTCTCACTAATTCTGATACAACAACTCCTATTGCCCCAGTTATTGTATCAATCCATCTCATCTGGGGTCTTCCTCTCCTGCATTGTTCTTCCACTCTTTCAAAATTATGTTCTTTTCCAATGACTGGTCTCTTCTGACCATGTGCCCATAGTATGTGAGACAGAGCCTCAAAATCCTAGCCTCCAAGGAGAGATTTGTTTTCATCCTCTCCAAGACAGACCTATTTGTTTTCTTGGTAGCCCAATGGTATGTTCAAGATTCTTCTCCAGAAGCACAATTCCAAGAAATCTATTCTTCTTCTGTCATCCATAGTCATTGCCTAGCTTTCTGATGCATAGCAAGTAATTGAGAAGACCATGGCTTAAATTAGGTGCACTTTAGTCTCTGGATTGGCATTGTTGCTTTTCAGTACACTAGAGAGGCCCCTGACAGCAGATTTTCCCATTGCAACTTGTCTGTTTTTGACTGCTGTTGTTAAGAGTGTTGATTGTAAGCAAACTATAAGAACAAGAGCTGAAATTGATGAGATAGAAAACAAGAAAACAATTGAAATCATCAACAAAACCAGAAGCTAGTTTTTTGAAAGGGTCAATAAAATTGACAAACTACTGGCAAACTTTACAGAAGGAAAAAAAAAGAGAAGATCCTAATAATTCTACTAACTAATGATGCAGGTGACATCACAACAGATCCAGAGGAAATTAGAATATTATGAAAAGCTATCAACAGAGAACTACCAGAAGTCCAGGCTGGTTTCACAAGGGGTCGTGGTACTAGAGATATTGCAGCTGATGTTAGATGGATCTTGGCTGAAAACAGGGAATACCAGAGGAATGTCTATCTGTGTTTCATTGACTATGCAAAGGCATTTGACTGTGTAGATCATAACAAAGTATGGTTGCCTCTGAGAAGAA
>NW_006399791.1:19812624-19842558 GCF_000299155.1 Elephantulus edwardii
TTGGCACAGGACAGAGCGGAGTTTAGGGCTGTTGTACATAGGGTCGCTATGAGTCGCAGGCGACTCGACGGCACATAACAACAACAACAACACCAACAATACTCTGATAAACTTGAAAGCCGAGAGGAAATGGACCAATTCCTTGAAACTCATACCATATCCAGATTGACACTATCAGAGGTAGATCATTTGAACAGACTTATCACAAAAGAAGAAACTGAGCAGATCATAAAAAAGTCCCCTACAAAAAACCCCTGGGTCATATGGCTTCACCACTGAATTCTGCCAAACATTCAGAGATTTATCACCCATTCTACTGGAATGATTTAAAAAAGTAAAAAAAGAAGGAACACGGGCAGATATTCTATGAAGCAAGCATTACCCTAATACCAAAATCAGACAAAGATACTATCCCCGAAAAAAAAAAAAAGATACTATCCCCGAAAAAACCTACAGACCATTTACAATGTTGTTGTAGTCACATGCCTTTGAGTTGCCGGTGACCCATAATGAACCTATGTACAGCAGCTCTGAACCCTTCCCTGTTCTGAGCCCATCTCACTAATTTCAACATACCAACTTCCATTGCCCTAGTCACTGTATCAATGACACCCTTCCAAGCATGAGGTTCTTCTCCAAGGCCAGACTTTCCTGGTTATGTGCCTGATGTATGTGAAACGGAGCATCAATGTTCTAGCCTACAAGGAGAAACTTTGTTTTACCTTCCCCAAGACAGACTGATTTGTTTTCTTGGCAGTCCATGGTATGTTTAAAACTCTCCTCAAGCATCACAATTCCTAGGCATTGATTCTTCTTCTGTCACCCTTAGTCATTGTCCAATTCTCTGAAGCATAACAAGTAATTGTGTGGCCTGTATCAGGAGCACCTTCGTCTCTAGACTGATACTGCTTTTTCAGCACTCTGGAGATTGCCAACCACAAATTGAGATACTTGGGAGTAAACCTAACTAGAGATACAAAAGACCTATACACAGAAAACTACAGAACATTTCTGCAATACACAATAAAAGACCTAAAGAAATGGGGGGAGGGGGGCAGGGGGATGTAACCTGTTCATGGATAGGAAGACTCAATATTGTGAAAATGACAATCCTTCCAAAAGCAATCTACATTTTCAATGCAGTTCCAATACAGATACCAAATTAATTTATCAAGGATATAGAAAGGGAAATTGTCAAGTTTATTTGGAGAGGAAAATGATATTGACTAAGAAAAATACTTCTGAGAAACAAAAATGAAGTGGGAGGCATAGCACTCCCTGACCTCAAAATCTACTACACAGCAGTAGTAACCAAAACAGTATGGTACTTGTACAATGACAGGCACATATACCAATGGAATAGAATCAAGAATCCCAATATGGATCCAGCTATATATGGTCAACTGATACTCAACAAGAAAATCAAATCTCTCAAATGAAGAAATGACAACATCTTCAAACTGGCAAAACTGGGTGGCTACCTGTAGAAAGCTGAAACAGGATCTACATCTCACACAATACACAAAAATCAACTCCAGGTGAATAAGAGACCTTGTAGAAAAGACAAAAATCCTAAAGTTCCTAGGAGACAAACTGGTATTAAACTTAGAAGACTTAGCCAATAGTATAAAGAAACTGCCAAATAGAGCCAGAAATGTACAATGTGGAGTGGATAAAACTGATGAATAGGGCCTTCTAAAGATTAAGTCTCTGTGTGCATCAAAAACTTTTTCCAACTGAGTGAAAAGAAAACCTACCAACTGGAAATAAATATTTGCAATACCATCTCAGACACTGGTCTCATAACGAAAATTTGCAGAATACTGCTGGGTCTACACACGAAAAAGACTGATAACACAGTAACAAAACTGGCAAAAGACAAGGAAAGACTTTTCACAGAGTCAGACATTCAGGTGGTCAACAGACACTGGCTCAAAATCATTGGCAATATGACAGATGCAAATCAAAACCACAATGTGATACCATTTCACTCCAAGTAGCAGTGGTAAAGTTTAGCAGGGCAGCAAGTAATAAAGATGTGGATGTAATAAATATATAAAAGATGCAGAAGAAATTAAAAAATAAAATAATAAATGATGTGGAATAAATAAAGATGTATAACATATAAAATAAAGATATTAAAATAATAAAGAGAGGATGTGGAGAGATGGGAACTCTCATACACTGTTGGTGGGATTTTAAAATGGTACAACCATTCTGGAAGACAATTTGGCTTTTCCTCAAAAAGTTGAACATAGAAACCCCATATGACCCAGCTATTCCACTGTTAGGAATATACCCCAAAGAAATTAGAACTGAGACACAAATAGAGATTTGTACACCAATGTTTATAACAGATTTATTCACCACCACAAGAACATGGAAAGATCACAAATGTCCAACCACAATCGAATGGGTTGAAAAATTGTGGTACATTCACACAATGGAATACCATGCAGCACTCAGGAGCAACGATTATGAAAAATACTACATACCTTGGGAGAGGCTGGAGAACATTATGCTGAGTGAATGAATGCAGTCTCATAAGAACAAATGCTATATAAGACCATTATTTTAAAATAGAAATTTACTAGTAAAATAGAGGTTTGGTGAGGAGCAATGAGGTGAGGATAGGTAGGGGTAAAACCATAGAGCTGCACAGTATGGTGGATGGAGGGAATGGGGGAAGCAAATAAGAGGGATTTGGGCAAAAAGACAGAGTAATAATAGGCAACGTCCAAAGGTGATTGATTTTATGAAACATAATGCATGAGAATGATTGTATAAAACACAAAAGTGAATGACAAATAGTTTGAAACACAATGTATATAAACTTTATAAGCAAACCAATTTAAAAATAACATAAAAATAGAATGTATATGAATGATTGTATGAAATACAATGTAAATGAAAGATTGTATGAAATACAACATATATGAATAAAAAATAACGTAAAGGAATTATTATTTGAAAATCAATAAAAATATTTTAAAAAACTCAGACAAAAAACTCAATCCATAGATAAACTGGGTGAAGGATAAGGCAATACACACACACACATAAATATATTAAGGAGTTTACATTTCTCCTTTGCTCAATTTGCATTATAGATCTACACAGTGTCCTCACTATCTGTCTTTATTTAAAACTTAGATATTTAGATTATAATAAAGAGATTTTCATCTTGGTCTTTTCTTTCTCTTCCGCTTTGTAATGATCTTTTGCATTCTTCATGGACAATCTTCTTGGTATCCTCCCACAGCTCATTTGGTCTTCACTCATTAGTGTTCAAGGCCTCAAACCTGTTACTGAGTTGGCTTTGAAATTCGAGTAGGATAGACTTAAGGTCAAATTTTGTTTCCTGTGGATTTGATTTTATTTTCTTCAGCTTGAGATTGAACTTTCATATGAATAGTTGGTGGTCTGTCCAGCAATCAGCACTTGGCCTGGTTTTCACAGTTGATGTCAAGCTTCTCCAGCGATTCTTTCCACAGATGTAATCTACTTAACTCCTATACATACCATCAGGTGAAATCTATATGTATACCCTGCACTTGTGTTTCTTATAAAAGGTATTTGCAATGAATAAATCATTGAATGTGCAGAATTCTACCATTCTATCTCCAACCTCATTTCTGTCACCAAGTCCATGTTTTCAAGTAGATCCTTCTTACCTGTTCCCAACTTTTACATTCCAATCATCCATTATTATCAATGCATATTCGATTGGTTTCTGACTGCAAAAGTTGGTAGAAATCTTCTATTTCCTCCTTTATGGCTCTAGTTGTCAGTGCATATATTTGAATGATATTGGTATTCACTGAACTTCCTTGTATTTGTATGGATATTATTCTGTCACTCACCACATTGTATTTCATGATTGATCTAGGACTGCAGCCTTCAATATGGACTGAACCTCAACAACAAGAAAACAAAGGTTCTCACCACTGGTGCAATTGGCAGCATCATTATGGATGGTGAAGAGATTGAGATCATTAACAGTTTTAGTTTTCTTGGGTCCACAATCAATATTCTTGGTACCAGCATCCAGGAAATTAAGAGATGTACTGTGATGGGAAAGTCTGCTGTTAGAGACCTCTCTAGAGTACTAAAGAGCAGCAACATCAGGTTGGAAACTAAGTGAGCCTTATCCAGACAATAGTCTTTGCAACTGTGTGCTATGCATCAGAGAGCTGAGCAATGATTAGAGATGACAGAAAAAGAATTGATGCCTTTGAGCTGTGGTGCTGGAGAAGAGTGTTGAAAATACCATGAACTGATAGGAGAACAAACAGGTTCTTCCTGGAGAGGGTGAAACACGGCTGCTCCTTGTAGGCAAGGATTATGAAGCTTCGTCTGACATACTTTGGGCATGTTGCAAGGAGGGACCAGTCCTTGGAGAGGGACATCATGTTTGGGAGGATGGAAGGATAGTACAAGAGAGAAACACCCTCCATGAGATGGAACGATTCAATGACTGGGGTAATGGGAACAAGTATGTCAGAGACAGTAAGGTTGGCACAGGATAAAGCAGAGTTTAGGGCCTTGTACATAGGATTGCTATGAGTTGCAAGCTACTTGACAGCACAACAACAACAAAGAGATTTTTAAATTTTTAAAAAGTACTTTATTAAAATATTTCTCTTGGTCCCTGACTTTTTTGCATTTTTAATTTTGCAGCCCCAATAAGTGCATTCTTTGCTTTGCCTTCGTTGGAATGCCTATATATCGTTATAGCCATTTTTGAATAATCTTTGGTAAGACTTTGCTTGTAAGTGATAGCAATGATAATTTGATAATTTCCACATCCTATTAGATGACCCTTTTTTTGTGAATGTGAACAAATATGGATCTCTTCCAGTTAACTGGCAAAGTAGCTCTCTCCCAGATGTCTTAGCACAACCTAGTGAGTATGTCTAGGGCTGCATCTATTAGTTGGTACTTGTCAACTGATAGTGCATCAGTTCCTGGGGCCTTATTTTGCTAGTGCCTTCAGTGCAGCTTGAACCTTTTCCTCTATTACCATTGGTTCTAGATAATATATCACTTTCTGAAATTGTTCCTTTTCTGTCAATTCTTTTTGGTATAGTGATTCTGTATAATTCTAGTGATTATTTATGTATCATTCTATTTTTTTTTTGATAATTCCTGTGTCCTTCAAAATTTTGCCCTTCAGTATTGCAAATCAAGGCTTGGGTTTATTTTTAAGTTCTTTCAGCTTGAGAAATGATAAATGAGAATTGCCAGATATTCAAGTTAGATATAAAAGGGGAAGTGGGCTCTGAGATATCGTGGCAGATGTGAGAGGAACCTTGGCTGAAAGCTGAGAATTCTAGAAGGATATCTATTTTGTTCTATTGTCTATGCAAATGTATTTGACAACAAATGTGGACCACAACAAATTATGGTTAGCACTGAGAAGAATTAGAATCCCAAAACACTTAATTGTGTTCAAGTGAAGCCTGTACTTAGACCAAGAAACTGCTACTCAAGTAGATGAAGAAGTACTGCTGGTTTGAGAGATCCAAGATGGCGGCAAAGGCGGAGACATCAGTGGTGAGCTGCTGGAACGGCGGACCACTCAGAGGAGGGCCCCTATGGCCTTCTACAGACCTCTCTTTATTGATAATTGAACAGTTAAACAGTTGATGACTGGTCTTCAGTGAAGATCAAGGCTCAACAACAGGAATTCAAGGATTCCCAAGGAGGAAAGGACCTGATCCTGAACCCAGTGCCAGTGACAAAAAGGAAATACAACTGCCAGCTAAGGAAGCAAAGGAGGATGGAGCCTCTGGGTTCAACCAGCCATCCCCACTGGACCCAAATGGGAAAACACTTTGCAGTCCAGAGGGGAGAAAATGTCAGGAAAACATCTTCTAACAGAACAAGAAGGCTAGCAGCTTTAACCCAAGACCACCAGTAAGGTGATAAAGTGTCCTCCCTTTCCCCCTTCACATCTACGCCCCTGTTCAGCATGAAGAAGCCAGAGAGTCTATATCCAGTTCCCAAATCGATAAGACAGTTGGTTTAATTACCATTGGAATATGCTTACCATTCCCCTGCAGCATCTGGTCCCCACTGGATCCTTTTCATTTCCTTCACCTGCTCCCCCCTCCAACCAAATTGTACAGCTCTGCAACTGCACCCCTGCAATTTTCATCCCTGCCCATCCTCACTCTTCTTCCCCCCACCCTCACCTCCTTATATCCCCAATATATTTTTCCCAATAAAATTTAAAAAAATAAGTACTGCTGGTTTAAATAGAAAAAGATATGTAACAGGGCTATATCCTTTCTCTATATCTATTCTTGCTATATGCTGCACAAATAATTTGATAAACTGGACTTTATTAAGAAAAATGTAACCTCAAGATGAGAGGAAAACTTAGCAGAAACTTACATTTTGCAGATAACACAAACTTGTTTGTGGAAAGGGAAGAAAACTTGAAGCACTTGCTGCATAAGATCCAAGACTAAATAGCCTTCAATATGGATTATACCTTAACAACAATGAAACAAAAATCTTCACATTGGACCTGGGAAGCATTATGATGGATGTTGAGAGAATAGATTGAAATTGTCAATGAATTTACATTACTAGAAATCACAATCAATACTTTTGTTATCAGCAGTCAAGAAATTCGGTTCACATGGAATTTGTAATAAAAGGTCAAGGTCACTTGTGCGGTGACCCCTAGGGAAAAAAAAAAATAAATTCGAAGACATGTTGCATTGATAAAAATCAGCTGTCAAGAACCTCTCTAAACTGCAAAAGAGCAATTATGCCAGTTTAAAGACTAAAGTGTGTCTGTTTCAAGTCATACCCTTTTCAATTCTGCTGTACATCTGAGAGCTGGATATTAGTAGGATGACAGAAGAAGAATTAATATCTTTGTGTTTTGGTGTTGGAGAGGACTATTGAATATCCCATGGATGGCTTAAGTAATAAATAAATATACATGAGAGAAAGGGCAAGCAGGTGCTCCTTATAGGCAAGGAACGTGAAGTTGAGTCTCACATACTTTGATCATGTTTTTAGAAGGAGTCAATCCTTGGAAAAAGACATCATGCTTGAAAAGGTGGGGGACCAATGAAAGAGAGGAAGATTCTCAATGAGAGGGATTGACACAGTGACTGCAGAAACGGGCTTGAGTAAAAACAGAGACGATGAGGTTGGTGCACAAGAGAGCAAGGTTCAGATCCATTTTTCATAAATTTGCTGGGAGTCATGTTAACTCGATATTAACTAACAACAACACATATATGGACACATACACACATATTTACATGCATGTGTACATGTACACGAAAGGAAGAAATGTTGAAGTCGAACATGTGAACAGAAGATTTCCAAGTGTAGCTTCAGAAAACAAAGCAAAATAGTATAACAGAATATGCAATGAGAACCGGAGTTGAGGAATAAAACAGAAAGAACTCAATATTTCTAGAGTTGAAAGAACCAAAAAAACATGAGTTCTAAAATTGAGAGATGCTTTGGGCAAAATCTTGAATGATCCAGGAAACATCAAATGAAGATAGAAAGAATACACTGAACAAAAAATAGTTGGTTGACACTAAAAAATTCAGGGAGGGAGCTGTGGTAGAACTCCCATATGAATAAGAGTCAGTGATAATTAAAGAATAAATTCAAGCAGCACTAATGGCACTGGCAAAATATAAGGCCCCAGGAATTGATGAAATACAAATTTACATGTTTCAACTAACAAATATAGTCCTGGATGTGCTCACCAGTCTATGCTAGGAAATTTGGAGGACAGCTGTTTGGCCAACTGACTGAATTTGTTCTTATTCTCAAGAAAAGTAATTCAACAGGATGGAAATTAAAAAACAATATCTTACTACCACATGCAAGTAACATATTACTGAAGATCATCCAAACCTGGGTTGTTGTTATTGTTAAGTGCCCTCGAGTCTCAGGTGACTCATACCGACCCTATGAAGGAGAGTCCTCAAAACTTGGGTGCTTTTCATCCTCTCTCCAGGTTCATAGGGTTTTCAGAGGCAAGCTATTATGGAAGTGGATGCCACTCCTCCTTCCAAGCTTGTTTTAATCGGGGAACTCCACCCCACTCTCTATACGCATTGGGTAGCCATCCATTAATGCATTTGACACATCAGTGTCACAGTGTTCAGCCTCACAGCAACCACAAGTGACCACAGTATGGCAGCTTGTACACCAGGGCTATACGACGACCTAGAGCAATGTCTGAACAAAAACAATGAAAGACAGGCCTGAGGGCCGCAGATAAAAAATCACCCACCTTTGGCTTGGTAGCATCGCTTTCTGTCCACAGGGCCAGCTGATCTCTCTCTCTATTCCAAACCTGGATAGAACAGTATATTGAGAGAGAATTGCCGGAGTTCAGTGCGGTTAGAAGAGGCACCAGATCCTGGCTGAGATAAGAGAATACCAGAAGAACGTCTGTTTGTGTCTTATTCACTATGTAAAAACATTTGACTGTGTGGATCTTAACAAACCATGGCTAACATTGAGAAGAATGGGAATCCCAGAATAATTGATTATGCTCATATTAAACCTCTCTGGACCAAGAAGCTTTTTTCTGAACATAGCAAAGAAACATTGAATGCTTGAAAATCAGGAAAGGTGTCCATATGAGTTGTGTTTTGTCTCCACATCTGTTCAACATATGTGCTATGTAAATAATTTCACAAGCTAGAATCTATAAGGAAGACTGTTTTATCAGGTTAGGATGAAGGCTCATTAACAATTTGCATTAGGCAGATTTTGCAACCTTGCTTGCTAAAGGAGAGTAGTACTTGGAATGCTTGCTGCAGACGATCAGAGAATTGAGCCTTCGGTATGAATTGCATCTCAACATCAAGGAGATAAAAATCTTTACTCTAGACCAATACGCAGCATCACTATAGACGGAGAAAAGATTGAAATTGTCAATGATTTAATTTTATTTGGATCTATAATCAACCAACAACCTTGATACCAGCAGTCAATAGATCAGGATATATATTTCATTGGGCAAGTCTCCTGTCAAAGACCTTTCCAAAGTACTGAGAATCAATAGTGTCAGCAGCTGATTCAGATAATGATTTTTTTCAATCACTTGCTCTACCTTTGAGAGCTGGACAATTAGTAAGGATTACAGAAGAAGAATTGATGCCTTTGAATTGTGGTGTTGGAGAAGAATTGTGAATATCCTATGGACTGTCAAAAGAACAAATAGATATGTCTTGGGAAAAGTGCAGCCAGTATGTTCCTTGGGGGTAAGCTTCATGCATCTTCATCTCATATACTTTCTACAGGAGGCTGTTCCTTGGAGAGGGAAATCATGTTTAGAAGGGTGGTTGATCAACAAAAGAGGAGAAGGCCTTCAACAAGATGGATTGACACACAGACTAAATCACTGATGTGTCTAAAGTATGTCAGAAGTGAAGAAATTGCCACAGGATAGGACAGGGTTATATCTGCTCCTCATAGTGTCACTATGAGGTACACTCAATTCCACAACACCTAACAAAAGTGACATGGTGAGCTCTGGCAGCCTATCAATAAGGAGTTGTGCTGATAATCCAAAGGCACACAGTTCAAATCCTCCAGCTATTCTGCAGTAGAAAGAGTGGCAGTCTCTTCCCATGTGATTTACAGCTTCCAAAAGTCTGCTAGAGGGTCAACTGTGAGTTGTTTCTGACTTGCTAGTACATAACAGTAACATATATATGTCTGTGTGTATATATATATGTAGTTATTGTTAGGTGCTGTCTAATTCAATATGATTCATAGCATCTCTCTATATATATATAGAAGGAGGAGTGGCATCCACTTCCATAATAGCTTGCCTCCTGAAACCCTATGAACCTGGCGAGAGGATGAAAGGCACCCAAGCGTTGAGGACTCTCCTTCATAGGGTCGCAATGAGTAGCCTGAGACTCGAGGGCACTTAACAACAACAACAACAACAACAACACTATATATTTGTTGCTCCTGCTGTTGTTAGGTGCCACTGAGTCAAGTACAATTCATAATAACCCTATGAACAAAAGATCAGAAGCCTGCTCTATCCTGTGTCATCCTCACCCTTCCTGACACACAAGAACCTATGGGGGCAGTTACTACATTAATTTACCTTGCCAAGGATCTTCCTTTTCTTCACGGACCCTCTACCCATCCCAGCATCATGTCCCCTCCTAGCAACATGCCCAAAATATGTGAGGCAAAGCCTCATCATTTTTGCCTCCAAAGAGCACTCTGGTTGCACCCTCTCTAAGACATATACGCTTGTTCTCTTGGCCTTTCAGGGGATGTTCAGTGCTCTTCTCCAACACCATAGCTCGAAGGCATCGGTTCTTCTGCCATCCTTATTTCCTGTCCAGCTCTCAGATGCAAACTAAATTGATATATAAATTAATGTAAATATATGCACAGACACACAAATACATTGAGAAAAAGAGATAAAATTATCCGCAGATTAAATTGTTTGTAGAGGTTGACAAGTACTAGGTCTCTGACAAGCAGATTCAGAGGTTGATGAATTTAAGGTCGGCAGATAATGTAGCCTGTTGTTTCAAATAATCAAAAATGTGAGGACCATGATGGAGATGGAGCAAAACGTCAACTGTTTCGGCTCACATACATACTCAGAGTAGGCCACACCTCCAGGGGAATTGCTCCTTATCACACTGGGCTCAACTCACAACAAATCCCATCCACGGAATGATTATACTGTATCAGACCTCATCAAGGAAATGACCACAGCACAACTGCTGCACCAGAAAGTAATAAAGAGCTAAATGGACACATAACCCTAATCATCACAGTGTCTTGTATGTTTCATGTTGGGAACACTAAAGGCCTTTTAGCCTTCCAGAGGCATTCTAATTGTGAGCCCCTAAGGAACTTGCCTCAAGACTCATAGCAGTTGTACATGTTTGGATGTTCTTTTTAATACCAACTATGACTCACATTTACTCTCTGCTTTTATAAGAAGCTGATTTATCCTACAACAGTTATCCCATTTAAACATCACAGCTCCCACTGAGAGAATCTGTTGGAAAAGGTGATGTCATCTCTAAATTACAGTTAAAGAAATAATAATAAAAGATTGTAAAGGATTCCAAGTTTGCCTAAATTACCATTCTTAGTCAACGTCAAAGCTGGGTTTTCAAATCCTGAAGTTTTGGCTCCAGGACACTGTACCCCTGCCTCACATAAATGTTCTGTGTGTGCTGATTGTATTTTCATTCTTAAGTTACCTGAAGGTGAAAGTTCAAAGTGAGCCTAACAATGACTACTAACTATACCACATCTTAGAGTTGATTATCCTTGGTAGACATACTACAACTGATCTTATTTTAATTTTCATCTGTGAGGACTTCAGAGCTATTGATCTGGCTGGAAGACTTTGTGTAAATACTTTTGAAACATGTATTTACATGATGGTAACCCATCAATTCCTGTGGTCTTATTTTCAGCCAGTGCTTTCAATGCAGCTTCCATTTGCTCCTTCATTACCATTGGTTCCTGTTCATATGGTATTTCCTAGAATTTTTCAGTTTCAATCAATTCTTTCTGGTACTTTCTGGTGACTGTGTATTCCTCCATCTTCTTTTGATGCTTTTTGTATCATTCAATATATTGCCCATAACTTCTTTCTCTTTATGTTCTTTTTCCTTTTTTAAAAAAAAATCAATTGATATTGTAATGAAAGTTTATACAGAACGTGGATGTCCATTCATTCATTGTTTCACATTTTCTTCCCTACAGCCCTCTCAATTCAATTTTATCTTTGAAAAAAAAATTCTTTCATAGTTGTACAATTGCCCCACCCTCACCCCAGACCACCTTGGTATGCAGCTTTTATTCTCGACTGTTGTCGTGCAAAAAATACCTAATCATATTGCTGTTGTTGTTGTTGTGTGTCGTCGAGTCGCTTGCGACTCATAGCGACCCTATGTACAACAGCCCTAAACTCCGCTCTGTCCTGTGCCAATCACACTGTCTCTGACACTCCCATCCCAATTATCCCAATCACTGAATCAATCCACCTCATAGAGGGTCTTCCCCTCCTGCGCCGTCCCTTCACCCTCCCAAGCATGATGTCCTTCTTCAAGGGCCGGTCTCTCCTCACAACATGTCCAAAGTATGTCAGACGGAGCCTCAGAATCCTTGCCTCCAAGGAGCCACCCGGTTAACCCTTTCCAGGACGAATCTGTTTGTTTTCCTAGCAGTCCATGGTATTCTCAATACTCTTCTCCAGCACCACAGCTCAAAGGCATCAATTCTCCTTCTATCCTCCTTGGTCATTGTCCAACTCGCTGATGCATAACAAGTAATTGTGAAGACCATGGCCTGTATCAAACGCACCTTAGTCTCCAGAGAGACACCATTGCTCTTCAGTACTTTGGAGAGGTCCCTAACAGCAGACTTTCCCATGGCAATGCTCATTTTAATTTCCTGGCTACTGGTTCCAAGAGTGTTGACTGTGGAGCCAAGCAGACTAAAGCTATGTACAATCTCAATCTCTTCACCATTCATCCTGATGCTGCCAATTTGTCCAGTGGTGAGAATCTTTGTCTTCTTGACATTGAGCTTCAATCTATATTGGAGGCTGAAGTCCTTGACCCTCTGTAGCAGGTGCTTCAGGTCCTCTTCAGTTTCAGCAAGCAGGATTGTGTCATCTGCATAACGCAGATTGTTGATAAATCATCCACCAATCTTGACCCCACATTTCTCCTCATAGAGCCCAGCCTCCCAGATAATCTGTTCACCTAACCATATATTCCTTTTAAACAGTTCTTTCCCTCATCTGTTTCTATGCAGTGTGCATTATTTATCCCCTCTTTTCAAGATTGCTACATGAAGCTTAATTTTGTTTTTCAGTTCTTTCAGCTTGAGAAATGCAGAGCGAGTTCTTCCCTTTTTTATTCTCCAATTCCAGCTCTCCGCATATCCCATTATAGTACTTTACTTAATCCTCCTGAGCTGCCCTTTGAAATCATCTATTTAGCTCTTTTGTTTCTACATGTTTTTCTTTAGATCTGGCTTCTTGACTCTCCAGTACAATCTTTAGAGTCTCTTCTGATATCCATTTCGATTTTTTGTTTCTCCTCTGTTTTTGTAATGACCTTTTGCTTTCTTCATGGATGATCTCACAACTCAGCTGGTCTTCTGTCATTGGTGTTCAATGCCTCAAACCTATTCATATGATGATCATGAAATTCAGATGAAATTAACTCAAGATCATAACTTGTTTCCTGTGGACTTATTTTCATTTTCTTGAGCCTCAATTTGAACTTGCATATGAGTAATTGATGATCTGATCCACAGGTGTCTGGCTCATGGATTGGAAGAGGTTCATATTTGTTCCTATTCCCCAAAAAGGTGATCCAAGCGAATGTGGAAATTATAGAACAATATCATTGATATCACATGAAAACAAAATACTGCTGAAGATCATTAAAAAAATGGCAGGGACAGTACATAGACAGGGAATTACCAGAAGTTCAAGCAGGATTTAGAAGAGGCTATAGCACCTGGAATATCATTACTGATGTCAGCTGGATCCTGGCTAAAAGTAAAGAGCACCAGCACAATGTCTATTTGTGCTTCGTTGACTATGCAAAGGCATTCAACTGTGTAGATTATGACAAGTTGTGGCTGACATTGAGAAGAATGGGAATCCTAGAGCACTTGATTGTACTCATGAGGACCCTATACCTGGATCAGGATGTTGTTATGCAAACGGAGCAGGGGAGTACTGCATGGTTTGAAATTGTAAAGGGAGTGGGTCAGGGCTGTATTCTTTTTCCATACCTGTTCAATCCATATGCTGAGCAAATTATCGGAGAAGTTGGACTCTATGAAGAGAAATGTGGCATCAGGATTAGAGGGAGACTCATCAATAACCTGCATTGTGCAAATGACACAACCTTGCTTACTGAAAGTGACGAGGACTTAAAACACTTGTTTCAGATGATCAAGAAACGCAGATTTCAGTATGGATTGTGTCTCAATATCAAGAAAACAAAGATTCTTACCACTGGACCAATAGGCAGTATCATGATGGATGAAGAGGAGATTAAAACTGTCAACAGCTTCATCTTGCTTAGATACACAATTAACACCTTAGTAAGAGCAGCCAGGACAGGAAGAGACACATTGCACAGGGAAAATTTGCAGTTGGACCTTTCCAAAATATTGAGAAGTAGTGATGTCAGTTTGAGAACTAAGGTATGTCTGGTTCAGGCCATGATCTTTCCGATTACTAGCTGTGCATGCATCTGAAAGCTGGACAATGAATAAGGACGACAGAAAAATAATTCATGTCTTTGAGCTGTGATGTTGGAGAAGAGCTCTGAACATCCCATGGATGACCAAGAGAATGAATAGATATGTCTTGGAGAGGGTGCAGCCAGAGTGCTATTTGGAGGCAAAAATCATGACACTTTACCTCACATACTTTGGACATGTTGCGAGGAGGTGCTATTCCTTAGAGAGGGACATGTTTTTGGGAAGGGTGGAGGGTCGGCGAAGGAGAGGAAGAGCTTCAATCAGGTGGATTGACATGGTGGCTTCTGCAATGGGCTCTTGTGTGTCAGGAAGTGTGAGAATGGCACAGGACTGAATAGGATTCAGATCTTTTGTTCATAGCGTTGCTATCAGTCATACTTAACAATTAACAACAACAATAACAACAACTTGTGACTCAGGCAGGAGGCAGATATGTGCCCCTGGAATCCAGGGATAAAGGTAAAGTAAGGCCTGGCACTCACTACACCAGTGTGGACAGTGGCTTTAAACACAGTGGCTCCCTCAGGCTGTCCAGGGAGACTGAGAAGCCCAAGGTCGAGATAGAGAACTTGACTCATTTGTAATTCTAGCCATAGCTGAGTCTGAAGTGTAGTAATTGTGGTCGTGGTTGTTGTTGTTATGTGACTTTGAGTTGCTTGCAACTCATAGGGACCTTATACAATAGCTGTGAACCCTGACCTATTCTGAGTTAATCTCACTAAACTCTGACAAACCTACCACCACTTTCCCGGTTTCTGGGCCAATTTATGTCATCCAGGGTCTTCCTCTCCTGTTCTTTCCCTTCAACCTTCTAAGCAAGATGTCCTTCTCCAGGGACTGGTCCCTCCTGGTCATGTACCCAAAGTATGTTAGATGAAGCCTCAAAATCCTTGCCTTAAAAGAACAGCTTGGTTTCACCCTCTGCAAGAAAGAACTGTTTGTTCTCTTGGCAGTTGATGGCATTGTGGAGGAGACAGCAATTACAAGTTAATAGAGGAATCTGTCTTCCTATGAAGGAACTCAACTGAGATGGAAGTTTCTTAGTCTAATTCTTGTAAGGATATTTCATGGGAATTTTTTATTATAGCTACATGTACTAGACACCAATAAATATATAAGTTTCTTTACGTTCCCCCCCCCCCCCCAGTAATGTAGAAGTTTTATCATTTAGATGACTAGGAGGTCACCTAGATGTCAAGAAAAAGATAAATTATTTTTCCATGTATTATTTATTTATCAGTTGTTATAGAACTATATAGGACTTTTGCTTGTTTTTCAAATTTCTGTGGCTTCTTTATTAACTGTGACAAAGATTTCTGTAAAGGAGCAATTTGACGGTCAGCTTTAAAATTATTTTCCATATTTTAAATGAGAGTATTTGTATGCATGACCAATGCTATAGTTTTAGAACATGCATTATTCAAGTGCCCAGAAGGAAATAGACAATATCTCTAAATTAGGGCAATCTGAACAGTGTTTAGGGTAAAGTGTCTTAAGCTGATATGAAAAGGATGTGACAAAATGACAAGGCAGGACCCTGGACCGGTGAAAAATGAAGGGGAATCTCCTTCTGTGCAATTTACTGCCTCTGAAAACCCAATGGAGGGTAAGCTATGAGTCAACCCTGACTTGAAGGCACACAACAATAACTATCCCTAAAAGTATGAAGAGAGAGAATAGTTTACTGGGCAAGAATGAAAAAAGAGAAGGTAGGTGGGAATAGCAACCTGGTAGATGCTACATGACCTTTGCTGCAAACCCGAGCAAGTCAGAGGATCTACTCCCAATTCCATTCTCCTTCCTTTGGCTCTTCTGCTAACACACTCCACCAACAAACTCAATCTAAATTCAGAAGGACCAGTGGACTGCAACCTCGCCTGCTGGACATTAGTAAGCAGATAGCAGGCTGGAGAAAGTTGGGGAAGGGATATTCAGAGCAGAGTGACGATACTCTCTTTCCATGACCCTGAAAATTTCCATGAACCTGTATGAAGCTTTTACACCTATTTATAGATGAGGCAATAGCAGTTAAGAAGTAGAATTCTTTTTATTCCTGATGTGATACTCAACTTCCACTTCTACTTAACGTACTTCATGCACAGCCACTGCCAGTAAAGCCTCTCATGTCTCTATGATGCAGTTTCCAGACTAAGATAGATCCTTTTCTGAAAATCAAGCAGCTAAAGCTTTGTGGATCACAATGGCCTCATCAGCAACTGATACTTGAGATCCTTGAGACCAGATAGTATCTCATTGTTAAAGGAATGTCGTTAAGGGAGAGCTGACTGGAGAGCAGATAAAGACAATACATGAGGAAACTGAAGATCAGAGACATGGTTTCTGTCACCATAAAATCTAGATCTTTTTTGATGAGCCTGTGTTCTTCCTTGCACCACTAGTGGATGGGCTGCCTCTTTAGTACCTGAGATAGGACTCAAATAGAAATAAGGAACTCTTGAGGGTTTGAAATAAAGAAATAATAATTTTTTTCATTTTTATCTTTTAATTTATTAAATAGTCAAATACATTGATTAACCATCTAATGTTGAATCATTGCCAGGATAAGTGCCACACAGTCATGCTTATTGGCCCCAGGGTCAAGCCACTACAGTTCCTGTTAACTAGTATCTGTTTGTGAACATTCTTGAGTTGGCTCAGGCTCTGGTGTCATACTGAATGTTGTTTCTGGGGCTGGTGGAAAACGATTCTCAATATATGACTAGTTTTATTTTGTGGCTTAATAAGCCATTTTAAAAAATTAAAACAGGACTGACATGCAATTGAGGGGAAACTAAGAAAAGAGGGTATAAATAACGAACACTGCATTGAAACAGATGAAGGATGAAACAGATGAAGGAAAGAACTGTTTAAAAGGCACATATGATTAAGCATTATTTTTGTGAAAACAGTCCAGAATAAGAGGTGCATAGCAAAGTAGACCGGGGGAGGAGTGGAAGGGGAAGGGAGCAAATTAGGCAACAATGAATGAATTTTTTTTCGTTTAATAGTGAACTGGGGGTTTAGGGAAGAAAATGTCCAAACATGAATGAATGAAAATTCAACTTTTCTGTAACTGTCATTAAAATAATCATCATCATTATAAAGATTCTCTCGTTCTCAAATGTGTCCCAGCAGCCTATGCTCCAAGTCCTGCAAGAAAACAATTTCTTTTCTTCCATTTCTTGATACAAACGGCATTTATTCCAGTCTGAGGAGAATGCACCATTACCAGGACTAAGTGGCTTCCACAGTCAACAAAGTTGCTAGTGTGTATGCAAAGGTGACAGGTGCGCTTTCCCCCTTCATCAGGCACATGTAGTTTGTATATCCCCTTATCTGTTCCTTAACCAGAGAACCTTGCAACAAAGACAGGTTGTGATATATGCACACGTGGCCAGTTAAGCAACCAGCTCTCCTGGGCTCATGCTGTGATCACATCCCTGTAATGAAAATGTAAAAGGCATGGAGACAATGATGGGATACTCAGCAGTGGAATGAAATCAGAGTTGGATCTAGTGCAACATGACTTGCTCACAGCTCAGATAGAATGTCAAATGATCCCTGTGAAATTCAATCCTTGCTATTATCTTTCAATTATGGCCATTGTTCTCCCATATATTTTAGTGCCATATAGAGCAGTATGTAAATCAAGTTTTCAGGAACATGTGGTTCTCTTTCATATTACTCCATCTGATTATCATGAAGACTCTTTTGCTTCATTGACACTGAATATGTGAATGTCCTGGCAAATTCAGCAATGTTATTAGAAGGAGAACATAAAATAAAAATAAAAGAGACTCACTGAAGCAGCCTAGGTTTTACATATCTAGCACCATTGGTATTGGTACAGAATCTGCATTTAAATACAATTTTAATAACATGTATTAATATTATCTATTATCTTCAATAGGCATTAATTACGCAAAGATGAGATTCTCTAATGTCGAATCAGTGCCAGGATAAGCCCCACTTAGTCATGTTTGTTGGTCTCAAAGTTAACTCACAATAGTTGTCTTTCATTTTCTGATCAGATTAATGTAATTTGCATACGTACACACAAACATATTTTTAAAATATCAGCTGTGGTCAGAGTTAATAAAATATCTAAACTGCAGGCATAGCTATAGCTTTTGGTGTTTGTTGTTATGTGCCATCGAGTCACCTGCGACTCACAGTGACCCTATGCACAACAGCTCTAAACCCTGCTCATCCTTTGCCAGTCTCACTGTCTCTGACACACCTGTCCCCATTACCCCAGTGACTAAATCAATCCATCTCATGGAGGGTCTTCCTCTCCTGCACTGTCCTTCCAACCTCCCAAGCAGCATGACATTCCTCTCCAAGGACTGATCCCGCCTTGCAACATGCCCAAAGTATGTCAGATGAAGCTTCAGAATCCTTGCCTCCAAGGAGCAACCTGGCTTCACTCTCTCCAGGACAAACTTGTTTATTCTCCTAACAGTCCATGGTATATCCAATACTCTTGTCTAGCACCACAGCTCAAAGGCTTCAACTCTCCTTCTCTTATCCCTAGACATTGTCCAGCTCTCCTATGCATAGCAAGTAATTGCGAAGACCATGACCTGTACTAGGCGCACCTTAGTCTCCAGACCGACATGGTTGGTCATCAGTACTTTGGAGATTTCTGTAACAGCAGACTTTCCCAATGCAATTTGTCTTCTAATTTTCTGGTTGCTGGTACTAAGTGTGTTGATTGTAGAGCCAAGCAAACTGAAGCTGTCAACAGTCTCAATCTCTTCAACATCTATCATGATGCTGCCAATTGGCCCAGTGGTGAGTATCTTTGTTTTATTGACGTTGACCTTTAATCCATATTGAAGGCTGCTGTCCTTGACCTTCTGTGACAAGTGCTTCAGGTCCTCCTCAATTTCAGCAAGCAGAGTTGTGCGATTTATTAATTTTCTCAATCAACTTTCCCTCAACTTAACCTTTCAGACTTTATCGTCAGTTAGTGGTCTTCTCTGACTTCTGATGTCCTTATATGTAACAGAATACAATCTTGCCAGACACACCACATCTTCAAGATCATTGGCCTGTTTGAGTCCTTTGTTATGACCATTGATAGTGTCAGTATATCTCATTGCAAATTTCTTTTATTTACACTGTGCTCCACAGAAGGGAAATAACAAAAGATGTATTTGATGTTTTTGTAAAGAAGAGGATTACTATTTATACAGTTCCTCATGAACAGATACTGGAGAAGAGTACTAAATACCCCATGGACGGCCAAAAGACCAAACAAGTCTGTCTTGGAAGAAGTGCAACCAACGTGCTCTTTACAGGTTATTGTTGTTAAGTGCCATCGAGTCACAGTCGACTCATAGTGACTCTATGAACAAAAGCCCTGGACACCTCCTGTATAACTTTCATCCTTTCTCCAGGCTCATAGGGTTTCCAGAGGCAAACTATTATGGAAGTGGATGCCACTCCTGCTTCCAAGCTTGTTTTAATTGGGGAGATTCACCAGACACTGTGCACCATGGGTAACCATTCTTATATTTGACTCATCAGTGTCATTGTGTTCGGCTTCACAGCAACCATGAGTTACCTCTGTACAGCAAGTGAACACACCAGGGTTACACGAGCTAGAAGAATGTTTCACCAAAAACAATTAAAGGCAGGCCTGAGGGCCATGGAGTAGAGTCACTTGCCTTTGGCTTGGGAGCATGTCATGTAACTGTGGTCTGTCCACTTGCTGTACAGAGGTAACTCGTGGTTTCTGTGAAGCCGAACACAATGACACTGATGAGTCAAATGTGAGAATGGTTGCCCATGGTGGACAGTGTTTGGTGAAGCTCCCTGGTTAAACAAGCTTGGAAGCAGGAGTGGCATCCACTTCCATAATAGCTTGCCTCTGGAAACCCTATAAACTTGGAGAAAGGACGAAAGTCTTTACAGGTAAAGATGGTAAAACTTTGTCTCACATAATTTGGGCATATTATCAAGAGGGAACTGTCTTAGAAAAAGACATTGTGCTGGGAAAGATCAGTTAAAGAAAGGAAGATTCTCAACAAGATGAATTGGTACAGTTACTGTAACAATGGGCTGAGTATATTAGAGATTGTTTGGATGATGTAGACTATGGCAAGATATGAGGATGGCACAGAAAAAGTTTCAGGTTGTTCATAGGGTTCTTATGAGTGGATATGAGTGGAGATGATGGCCTCTAACAGCAGTTATGACAATGCTGTCTACTCTGATCCCTCTCTCTCTCACCCTATTTCATGAAGTCAGTTCCAGGGACCCTCCAGCATGTTTATGAAGCCATAAATCCTAAGGGAGGATAATGCTTACTTTTTTAACTTTCAGTGGCCTTTGTGGTTAGCCACCCAATGGGTAATGATAGCATCACCAGAGCTCCCTGCTCCGATATATACTTAACACAAACCGTCTGGTTGGGTTGCCATAATAATCCATGTGGAAGGAATTATTATTGTCCTATTTCTGCTCTTCTAGAGTCCTTTGTAGCCTATCGGGACATTCACAAGTGAATGTTAGACAAGCACTACTATGCAGTAGGATCAGAACCTGCTCAGAGCCTACTTTCATAGAGTTTCCTGGGCTGTAAATAGTACACCTTTCTCACACACCTTTCTCCTGCAGATTTCTGGTGGTTTCCCACAACCAGAGAGGCTTAATCTTTGGTTAGCAGCTCAACTCCCAGAAAACTAGGTTACCAGAGTTCACCGGAACAATTATTCATATTTAAAAAAAATCTATTTATTGCCATTGAGTGGAGACAGACTTTAGTGGGTTTGGGAAGGGTGTAATTCACTCTTGAGGAGAAAGTCTATTTTTCCTCCCACAGAGGCTCTGGTGGATTTGAAGAACCAGAGAGATGCCACCTTTGGCTTAGTAGTGCAACATCCTATTGTTGTTTTGTGCTGTCCTGTATAGCATCCCCATGCATAATAGCTCTGAACTTTGTCCTGTTTGGAACCATTCTCATCATCTCCCACATACCTACCCCTATTACTCCATTTACTGTGTCTATCCATCACATGCAGAGTCTTCTTCTTCACTGTCCCTCCGCCTTTCCAAGCATGATGTCCTTCTCCAAGGACTGGTCCTTCCAAGGCATATGCCCAAAGTATATGAGACAAAATCCTAGTCTGCAAGGAGAAACTTGATTTCAATCTCTCTAGGACAGATCTGTTTTTTCTCTTGACAGTCCATGGTATATTCAAAACTCTTCTCCAGCACCTCAACTCAAAGGTGTTAATTCTTCTTCTATAATCCTTAGTCATTGTCAAGTTCTCTGATGCTTAGCAAGTAATTGTGAAGGCCATCACCTGATCAGGTACACCTTAGTCTCTGTACTGATATCATTACTCTTTAAAAAAATTATCTTTTCTTTTATACTAGTTTGCTTACAAAGTCTGTATACATTGTTTTTCACACTGCATCTTTAGCACTCTGAAGAAGTCCTTGACAGTTAAGTTCCCCAATGTGATTTATCTCTATTTCCTGGCTGCTGGTGCCATGGGTGTTGATTATGGACTTGTGCAGCTGGAATTTTGAGCAATCTCAATCTCTTTTCCATCTACTGTAGTGCTGTGAGTTGGTTCCATAGTGAGAATCTTTGTTTTCTTGATGTTGAGCTGTAATTCATATTGAAGACTACATTCGTTGATCTTCTGCAGTAAATGCTTCAAGTCAGTTTCAGCAAACAAGGTTGGGTCTTCTGCATAACACAGACTGTGGATGAATCTTCCTCCAGCCCTGAAATCACATTCATCCTCATGTGGACTAGATAAAATTTCCTGTCTTTGTAGAACTGCCAAGTCAAAGCTGATCTGACAATTGCTGCTATTTTCTGTATTTATACTCAAGGATCAGCATTTCCATCCAAAGATTTCATTTATTCTCCCAAAGGAGTGCAGGCTTCTCAGTAGAGAGTTGTGCTTCCCTTGTTATTGTTGTAGTGTGCCATTGACTACGACACCATAATACTTCCTGAGTACGTTCTTACTGAGAGCCTGCTTTGTCCTTGCTCATTGTTGTCTTTACTGTCCAGTCAGAACCGTCCCATAGGTGACTCTGCAGCAGGTTTTCAGAAGCAGTCAATTGTCCATCCTTCTCCCAGCTTTGCTGCTCCACCTATTACCTATAGATACAGGCTCTGCTCAGGATGATAGCTAATTTTATATATTCTTCAATTCTCTCTGCAGAAGACTGGGTTGTAAAAGTTGTGTCAGATCTCTTTATTTAGAGACATTCTGATCAGGCAGCTGGAAAATAGTAAAGCTTCTCTCTTTGAAAAGGTAGAATTGTTAAATGGATACGATATAACTAAAGCAATTTAGCCAATCTGTGAATTGTCCTAGAGGAGCTACCTAATAGCAACAAAATTACAATCTATTTCTACCTTTGCTGAAAAGAAATTTAAGCACATTGGAAAGGAGCCTTTTTAAAAGAGAAGCAAGACTCACAGCTTCCCTGGCCCATTGTAGTTTGGCTGCACAGCCAGGTCTTAGTTTATATTTGAAGGTCAAATAGTTAACTTATGATAAATGATACTGAACTGAGGTTTGAGCCAAGGCAGAGTGTGGGAAAGCTTATAAGAAACCCATTAAGGCTCTAGATTTGCTGACCTGTGAGGACGCTGGATTGAGAGAATATAGATTCTTGCAATAAGTACTTGTGAAGAAGCCAAAGGAGGTATTACTGGCTGAGCCGAGGTCAAAACAAAATATGGCATCAGAACGACACAATAACCCCATTTAAGTTTTGATTTACAAATTTACCCTCTGAAATTTCAGATTTGCCTGTCTCCCCCCTTTCCTTCTTTAACTGGAGAGATTTGTGTTATAAACCCCATGCTAGTGGAGTTTTTGGAACATTATTTTTGTTGTTATGTGCTGTCAAGTCATAGCAACCCCATGTACAACAACCCTAAACCCTGCTCTATCCTGTGCCAATCTCACTGTCTCCAACACACCTAACTAGATTACCCCAGGCACTAAATCAATCCACTCATAGAGGGTTTCCTCTCCTGCTCTGTCCCTCCACCCTCCCAAGCATGACATCCTTCTCCAAGAACTGGTCCCTCCTTGCAACATGTCCAAAGTATGTCAGATGAAGCTTCAGAATCCCTGCCTCCAAGAAGCAGCCTGATTTAACCTGCTTTAACCCTCTACAGGACAAACATGTTCATTTTCTTAGCAATCCATGGTATATTCAATACTCTTCTCCAACACCACAGCTCAAAGGCATCAATTCTCCTTCTATGCTCCTTTGTCCAGCTCTCTGACACATATCACTTTGCAAGTGATTGCAAAGACCATGGCCTGTATCATGACGTTCTGCAAAAAGTGCTTTAGGTCTTCCTCAGTTTCAGCAAGCAAGGTTGTGTCTTCTGCATAACACAGATTATAGATGAATCTTCCACAAATCCTGATGCCACACTTCTCATACAGCCCAGTCTCCCAGATATGTTACATATATGTTGAGAAAACATGGAGATAGGACACATCCCTGTAGTGTTTCCTTTCTCTGTTCTTATGACTGCCTCCTGGTTCAAGCATAGGTTTCTCATTAACATGATCAAGTGTTCTGGGATTCCCATTCTTCTCAGAGTTAGCCATAGTTTGTTATGATCCACACAGTCAAACACCTTTATAATCAATGAAACATAGACACTCCTCTGGTACTCCCTGCTTTCAGCCAAAATCCATCTAACATTAGCTGCAATATCCCTAGTACCACAGCCCCTTCAAAGCCAGCCTGCACTTTGGCAGTTCTCTGTTGATATACTCTTCCAGTCATTTTTGGATAATCTTCAGCAGAATCTTGCTTGCATGTGATATCAATAATATTGTTTGACAATTTCCATACTATGTTGGCCATCTTTCCTTGGAATGGGAACAAATATAGATCTCTTCCAGTCAGTTGGCTACGTGGCTGTCCTCCAGATTTCTTGACACAACTTGGTGAGTACATCTAGGGCAATATCTGTTAGTTGAAATACATCAATTGATATACCATGAATTCTGGGGTCCTTATTTTTCTGCCAATTCCTTCAAAGCAGCTTGAACTTCTTACTTCATCACCATAGGCTCTTGCTCACATGTTGTTTTATGAAATTCTTCTGTATCTGCCAATTCCTTCCAGTACACTGACTCTGTATACTCTTGCCATCTTCTTTTAATACTTACTGGATCATTTAATATTCTTCCCAAAGCATCCTTAAGTATTGCAGCTCAAGACTTGAATTTATTCTTCAGTTCCTTGAGCTTAAGAAATTCTGAGTGAGTTCAACCCTTTCCATTTTCTGACTTAAGCTCCTTGCACATTTAATAGACACACACTCTCTCTCCCTCTCTCTCTCTCTCTCTCTCTCTCTCTCACACACACACACACACACACACACAGGACACTCTGGTGGCTTAATGGCAAAAAGTTGCAATGCCACCCGAGAGGCATGCAGTGTGAATCCACTAGATACTCCAAAGGAAAAAGGTGGGTGATCTCTTCCAGTGTAATTTATTGTCTCTAAAAACCCACTGGAGGGTCAGCTGTGAGTCAGTTCAACACAAGTATATACAGCAATGACATATATACAGCAGCTCTGGTGGTCTAATCTATAGGGAGCTTCACTCCTAACCAAAACTCTGTGCTTCTTTCACGGTTTGAATCCACCAGTGGCTCTACTAGAGAAAGGTGATCAATCTGCTCCTGTGCAATTTACAGCCTCTAAAAAATCCAGTGGAGGATCAACTACCATTTGGTTCCAGCCTGACGTCAATGTTCAGTTGATCTTCACAGAAAATAGTTCCGAGAAACATCCAACAAAATATGTGTAGTTGAGTATTCCCCCTTCTGAATAATGGAAATAATGATGACTTAAATGTTTTTTAGTATTTTCTATATTAAAAAATGTTTATTTTATGATACCAAAATAAAATTTAGGCATGAGTAATAAATTAGTCTTTGAAAACTGATAATAGACTTGAAAATGAAATGTTATAACATAGATGTGGTCCAAATTTTAACAGTAAAATGATTGGGATGGTTTACTTGCTTGTGGTTCTAAATTTCTTAAGGAGTTGTCAAAATAAAAAAAGAAACTTGTAATATACTTTCCCCAAGGATAAAACTTAGAATGAGGACTTGTGTTATAAGGAGAAGAAATTTTGTTTAATTGGACAGAGAATTTTTGTCACATTTTATGTAGCAATGAAATAATCTCTTATTAAGTGTATTATAGAAAACACCTTTACTCAGTGGCAAGATCCTCTGAGATGGTATATGTCTCTTTACCCATACACTCTATTTGTATCATCATCATCAACAACCTGTGTTATGCAGATTATACAACCCTGCTTGCTGAAACTGAGGAGGACCTGAAATGCTTGCTGGAGAATATCAAAGACTGCAACCTTCAATGTGGATTGAAGCTCAACATCAAGAAAACAAAGATTCTCACCACTGGGCTAACTGGCAGCATCAATATGGATGGTGAAAAAATTTAGATTGTTTACAGCTTTAGTTTACTTGGCTCCACAAACAACACTCTTGGTACCAGCAGCCAGAAAATCAAGAAATGAATTAAATTGGGAAAATCAGCTGTCAGGGACCTCTCCAGAGTACTGAAGAGCAACAGTGTCAGTCTGGAGACTAAGGTGCACCTGATCCAGTCCATAGTTTTCGCAGTTGCTTGCTATGTGTCAGAGAGCTGGAAAATGGCTAGAAATGATTGAAAGAGAATTGATGTCTTTGAGCTGTGGTGTTGGAGAAGAGTGTTGAATATACCATGGACTGCCAGAAGAACAAACAGGTTCATCTTGGAAAGGGTGAAACCAGGCTGCTCCTTGAGGCAAGATTTTGAAAGCTTTCTTTGTTTGACAAGTTTTGCTTTGGGTAACACTGCATGGTTCAAAATTGGGAAGGGTGTATGCCAGGGATGCATTCTGTCTCCAAACCTTTTCAATCTGTATGCAGAGCAGATTATCCGAGAGGCTGGGCTCTGTGAGGAGAATTGTGGCATCAGGATTGGTGGAAGATCTATTAACAATCTGCGTTATGCAGATGACACAACCCTGCTTGCTGAAACTGAGGAGGACCTCATGCACTTGCTGCAGATGGTCAAGGACTGCAGCCTTCAGTATGGACTGAGACTCAATGTCAAGAAGACAAAGATTCTCATCATTAGACCAATTGGCAGCATCAGGATGGATGGCGAAGAGATTGAGATTGTTCACAGCTTCAGTTTGCTCGGCTCCACAGTCAACACTCTTGGCACCAGCAATCAGGAAATCAAAAAGTGTATCGCGATGGGAAAGTCTGCTGTTAGGGACCTCTCTAAAGTACTCAGGAGCAACAGTGTCTCTCTGGAGACTAAGGTGTGCCTGATACAGACCATGGTCTTTGCAATCGCTTGTTATGCATCAGAGAGTTGGACAATGACTAGGGAGGACAGAAGGAGAGTGGATGCCTTTGAGCTGTGGTGCTGGAGAAGAGAACTGAATGTACCATGGACTGCCAGAAGAACAAACAGGTTCATCTTGGAAAGGGTGAAACCAGGCTGCTCCTTGGAGGCAAGGATTCTGGGGCTTCATCTGACATACTTTGGACATGTTGCCAGGAGGGACGGGTCCTTAGAGAGGGACATCATGCTTGGGAGGGTGGAGGGACAGCGCAGGAAGGGAAGACCCTCTATGAGATGGATTGGTTCAGTGACTGGGGTAATAAGGATGGGTGTGTCAGAGGCAGTGCAGTTGGCACAGGATAGAGCAGGGTTTAGGGCTGTTGTGCATAGGGATGCTATGAGTCACAAACGACTCAACGGCACATAACAACAGCAACATCTTTGTTTGACATAGTTTGGACATGTTACAAGGAGGGATCAGTCCTTGAAGAAGGACATAATGCTTGGGAGGGTGAATGGATATTACAAGAGAGGAAGACCCTCGATGACATGAATTGATTCAGTCACTGAGGTAATGGGGGTAAGTGTGTCAGAGACAAGAAGATTGGCCTAGGGCTTAGAGCTCTTGTACATAGGGTTGCTATGAGTTGCAAGTGACTTGATAGCACACATAACAACAACAACAACAATTCAATTGGTGAGAATACCTTATTGAAACTTGATAGGCAATTGAAAACTGAAAAGTCAGTTCTTTGGAGAAAGTGAAAATGACCTCAACTTCTTTATTTACCATTGGCTCTTGTTCCTAGGTAAAGTGATTCTGTAATTTTTTTTTTTCATCTTCTTTTGATGATTCCTGGATCTTGGAAATTCTGCCCATAACATCTCTTAGTATTGCAACTTGAGGCTTAAATTTGTTGTTCAGTTCTTTCAATCTTAAAAATATTGATAGAATTCTACCTTTTTTGTTCTCTAACTCTAGTGTTTTCCATATTGCATTATGATATTTTTGTCTTCTCAAACTCTTCTTTGAAAATTTTTTTTCATCTACATGATTTGGCATTTTCTCCCTTTGTTTTGTCATGTTTAACATTTCTTCTGATATTGATTTTAGTTTGGGTGTGTTTGTTTTTTATTTCTTCTGTCTTTGTAACCACCTTTTTTTCTCCTCATGGATGATATTTTTTATGTCATCCCGTAATTCATCTAGTTGTTTTTTTTTTTATAACTAGTGTTTAATGTTTCAAACTTGTACTGGAGATGATTTATAAAATTCACATGGGATAGAGTCAAGGTCATATTTTGGTTCTTGAGGACTTGTTTAAATTTCCTTCAGCTTCAATTTGAATTTGCACATGAGTGTACATGATCATATATTCCACTGTCAACACTTGGCCTTGTACTTAACAACTAACATTTATCTTTATTTTAAGAGGGTCACAGGCTTGTCTGATGTTCTCATAGTGTCAATGATGGGGATCTACATGATGTAGTCTACATGTTCAAGACCCCTTGTAGCAGAATAGAGAGCACTACAACAAGCACTTTGATAATTGGGCTTTGCACAAACCAGCACAGTGATCAAACTATGCCACAGAGATGGCACATTGTAGGAAAAAAGCTCTGTGTGGGGAGAAGAAAACAATTCTGTAGGTTCATTCCCCACAGAGCTTTCACAGTTCAACTTGTAGAGTTTCCCATTCTGCGTTTGTGCAGTTTAAAATATTGGTTTAATACAAATCCACATTTCAGGTTCAATATAGATTGATTCATATATGCCTCAGTCAGTAGAGAACACATGAAAAGAGCTTTGAAGGAACAAATTTTGCCTCCATCAAGCACAATTGTTGAGTTACTTTAAGAACAAGTGGGTTTATCATACTATCCTTCTGATGATAAGCCTTTCCATCTGCAGGGAGCACACAGGGAAGCTGGCAGTGGGAGAGGCTGTAGATGAAGAGATCTGCCGGAGAAATGCCAAACTTCTCTGGGATGCTTCTAAAGGTCGCTGCCCTTTCTCTTAGTTTCAGTCCTCATGAGATCCAGAGTGTATCCTTTCATTTTGTAGGTTTTACTCTTTTTGTTCTTTTACCAAAGAGGTACATTTTTTTTTGTTAACATATAAAAAAAATTTGTTAAGTCTTCACAGAACTTTCTATGATGGAATCATGCAGTGTATACTGTTTTGAGCCTGTTTTTCCCACACATTATTGTGTTTGATAATAGCTACAATCTATTTATGCTTCTAGTGTTTGATATAGTTGAAGATGCATAAGGCTATCTAATTAAACTAGGATCATATGTGTTCAAAATTCAGCCATGATGTTCTGTGTAACAATTGTTTGTGTTTTCTTATTGACATACGTAACTGCATTGTATAAATATGCCAGATATTTTACACAATCTTTCCTTGTTTATGTTCTTTTTTTTTAAATTAAATATAATGAAAGTTCAGCAAGCAGGGTTGTGTCATCTGCATAATGCAGATTGTTGATGAATCTTCCACCAATCCTGACACCACACTTCTCCCCATAGAGCCCAGCCTCCCGGATAATCTGCTCTGCATACAACTTGAAAAGGTATGGAGACTGGACATAACCCTGGCGTATGCCCTTCCCAATTGTGAACCATGCAGTGTTTCCTTGCTCTGTTCTGACGACTGCCTCTTGGTCCAAGTATAGTTTCGCATTAGCACGATCAATTGTTCTGGGATTCCCATTCTTCTCAGAGTCAGCCACAGTTTGTTATGATCCACACAGTCAAATGCCTTTGCATAATCAATGAAACACAGATATACATTTATCTGGTGTTCTCTGCTTTCAGCAAAGATGCATCTAATGTTAGCTACAATATCCCTACTACCACCGCCCCTTCTAAACTCAGCCTGGGCTTCTGGCAGTTCCCTGTTGACTTGTTGTTTTTGGATAATCTTCAGTAGAATCTTGCTTGCATGTGAAATCAACAATGTTGTTCTACAGTTTCCACACTCTGTTGGGTCACCCTTCTTTGGGATGGGAACAAATACAGATCTCTTCCACTCAGTTGGCCAAGTGGTTGTTCTCCAGATTTCTTGGCACAATGTGCTTGTTGCAGAGGGTCAAGGACTGCAGCCTCCAATATGGATTGAGGCTCAGTGTCAAGAACACAAAGATTCTCACCACCGGACCAATTGGCAACATCAGGATGGATGGTGAAGAGATTGAGATTGTACACAGCTTTAGTTTGCTTGGCTCCACAGTCAACACTCTTGGCACCAGTAG
>NW_006399791.1:19843413-19849219 GCF_000299155.1 Elephantulus edwardii
ACTCAGCATAATGTGCTCCAGGATCATCCTTTATTAATAATATTTAATGAATTCCTTGGTTTCAATGCCACATAGTATTCCATATACCAGAGCTTCCAATGCATTCATTTGTTCATGGGTACTTTGGTTGTTTCCAACTCTTTGCTATTGTAAACAAAGTAGCAATAAACATGGTTTCTGACGCAAATTTTGAATTTTTCCACTTTTGATGTATTATGAGTAAACCAATGAACATAACTTATTTTGCTATTGGTTATAAGTCTACAGATGAAATTTCTGGATCTAAATTAAGTACTCAGCAGCTAAGTGAAAGATTGTGGTTCAAATTCAACTAATGCTCTGTGATAAAAATATGAGGCTATTTGCTTGTTTAAAGCTGACATTCTAAGAATCCTTATGGAGCTGTTATGCTGTTTCATGGGGTCACTGTGAATAAAAAAAAATCTAGTGGCACCTAACAACAACAGCAACACAATATATTTGGTGTTCCTCTGTGGCAAGCCTTGAGAAGAATGGGCAATCCAGAACAGTTAATTGTGCTTATATGAAATTTATACCTAGACAAAGAAGTTGTTGTCTGCACTGAGCAAGGACACACTGTTGTCATGTCCCATTGTGTCACCTGAGATTCATTGTGACCCAATGTACAACAGCTCTGAAGCCTGCCCTATACTGAGCCTGTCTCATTGACTTTAACACACCTATCTATCCTCATTACCCCAGTTACTGTATCAATCCATCTCATCTAGGATCTTCCTCTCCTGTGCTGTCTTTCCACGCTTCCAAGAATGTTGTCCTTTTCCAAGGACTGATCCCTCCAGGCTATGTGCCCAAAATAAATGAAACAGAGTTTCAAAATCCTAGCTTCCAAGGAGCAACTTGGTTTCACCCTCTCTGAAACAGATTTATTTGTTTTCTTGCCAGTCCATGAAATGTTCAAGACTCTTCTCCAGCACCACAACTCAAAGGTGTCAATTCTTCTTGTGTCATCCTTAGTCACTGTTCAGCTCTCTGATCAGTAGCAAGTAATTGTGAAGACTATGGCCTGCGTCATATGCACTTTAGTTTCTAGACTGACATCGTTGCTTTTCAGTACTCTGGAGAGGTCTCTGACAGCAGATTTTCCCAGTGCAATTCATCTTTTCATTTCCTTACTGCTAGTGCCAAGAATGTCAGTTGTGGAGCTGAGCAAGAATACATTGCAAAGTTTGAAGTCTGGAAAGATGTGGTTGTATCTACCCTGGGCTGTATTCAATCTGTATACTGAGCAAACCATCCAAGAAGCTGTACTTTATGAAGAAGAGTGTGGCATCAGGATTGGAGGCAGGCCATAAACAATCTGTGTGTGTATTAGGCACAACCTTACTTGCTTAAAGTGAGTAGGACCTTAAGTGCTTCTTGTAGAGGATTAAATAAAAATTGCAGCCACAACGTGGATTTTGTCTCAATATTAAAAAAAACAACAACAAAATCCTCACTACTTTACCAATGGACAACATCATGATAGATGGAGAAAAGATTCACATTGTCAAAGATTTCATCTTGCAACATTTCATCATTGCATCATTCATGCATTCATCACTGCATCATTTCATCTTTCATCATACACAAAGGTCAAGCCCTTTAATATCAGTTGTCGGGATAGTAGGAGAAGCATATCATTGGGAAAATCTGCTGTTAGGGAGCTCCCAAAGTTCTGAAGAACAAAGTTGTCAATCCAAATACGAAGACATGGCTTTCAGGTGCCAGAGAGAGAAGGACCTGAAACTTCTCTGGAGAAAGGCTCCTCCACTTAGGGATCCCTACCACCATGAGGTCAGCTGAGGGACAAAAGAGAACACAAGAGTGTGAGACAGGGAGCTACACACAGGAGAGAGACTCATTTTCAAAACTGACACACTGAGGTGCCAGAGGGCTGTCTTCAAATCTCCCTGGACAGAAACTGCTTAAGCTGGCATCCCTGGTCTCACACCACTCCACAGACAAGGGAGAATGATAGACTTCAGGAGAGAATAAGTCATCAGGTGAGACAATCTTTCTCAGATACAGAACTTTCAGGTGAGGGGGAAAGAAAGGCATGAAACTCCCCTGGAGGAAGTCTCCTCCATTGGGGAATCTCTGCTGCTGAGCGCCATCCCAGGGATCAAAGAGGACAATAATAGAGTTTGGAACAGGGAGTTACAAGAAGGGGAAAGACTCAGTTTCATAGTTGCCATGCTGAGATGTTTTAGAGAGAACTGCCTTCAAAGCCCCCTGGACAGAATCCGTGTAAGCAGAGTACCAGCTGCTCCACGTGAGAAGGATGGGCAGTCTCTTCCTGTGTGATTAACTATCGCTTAAAATCTGCCAGAGTGTCAGCTATAGGTTGGTTCCAACTCGATGCCACAAAACAATATTCATTTCACTAGAACTGTTTTGTTTCTTCAGTTGAAATAATGATAACAACTAGGAAAGAAATATCAATATTATTAAATTAGCAGGAAAATAGTTAATCTCTCTGTATTGTAAAAACCAGGTTGAGTTAAAGTGAAGTAAAGTTTGACATAAAAATGACTCTACTCTCTCTTCCCAGGCCTGTAAATTGCTAGTGGTTATCAACAAGGGAAACATATTAAAATAGTTCAGTTATAACTTTTTATACACATTTATAAAATTTAACTTAAAAATAGAACTCTCAACTGTCTGCCATCCAATCATTGTCTATTGTTCGAATGAAAAAGCAATCAGTACTTTTTTTTAGAAGTGCAGAACTATGAAGAAGACACATTAGAGTGTGAGACTCAGAATGGGACTTAGAATTGCCTGGCATTACTCTGCCTGTCATTTACTGGCTTTGTTACCTTAAAAAATAACTTCAAATCTAAGATGTTGTTGTTGTTATGTGCCATTGAGTTGCCTGTGGCTCATAGCAACCCTGTGTACAATAGTTGTGAACCCTGCCCTATCCTGAGCCAATCTCAATGATTCTGACACACCAACTCCCATTGCCCTAGTCACTATATCAATCCATCACATCCTTGATCTTCTTATTAAAAAGAGCGGACATGGGGAGCTCTGGTGGCCTAGTGGCAAGGAGCTGCAACTACAATCCCAGAGGCGAACGGTTCGAATCCACCAGTTGCTCTGCCGGGGAAGGAGGGAAAATCTCCTCCTGTACCAGTCAGATCTGATTTGACGGTACACGCACACAAAAATAACAATAAAAAAAATTAAAAAAAAAAGAGCGGACAGATGAAAAGCCTGTGTGAGGATGTATGAGGTGATATGTGTAATCACCTTGAAGAGTGTCTATCATCCAGGTACAAACTTTTTTTTATCACCCCTTATTAGGCAGTTTGGTGAACTCCTTCAGATCATCTCATCTGTAAAAAGTATCAATATTATCCTAAGCATGTTTGGTATTAGGATCAGAAGAAATAACAAAGGCCATAGAAGTGTTTTGTAAACTGAAACACAATTCTAATCTAAGAGTAACTTCCCATGACTCTTATTTTACACTTTAATTCTGCTGTGTTACTCTTCATAGTGTTTATCACCATCCATAGTAACATATAGGTAATCTATATGCATTATACATTCTTTTTCCAAAAGGATAAGAGGTTTGCTTTTTGCTGAAATATTCCCAGAACCTCTTGAGGCATAGGTTGTTCAATAAAAATTTACAGGAAGAATGAATAGTTTGTATTTTTTTTTCTCCCAGAGAAAGCAACTTTTTTGGTGGTTATCTCCAGAAACCAAAAAAGCTGTGCCCCACTTTCAGTTACCCCGAGGATCTTACATTAACCCACTCGGGGAGGGGCTTGTATTGTCTCTTTGTTTTCCAAGGTCCAAGGACTTTCCATTCGTTTTGCAGCCTAACTTAGAAGCTCAGTAGCAATACCATTTTGATTTTCCCCAGCGTTGCCTGCTGCAGTGACTCAGTAACAAGTAGGAATGGAGGGGAGAGAGGAAGCAGTTAGATGAGTAAGAAACCTCACTAACAGATCCCTCCGTTCTTCCTCAGTGATTCAACCCTTCTTTGATAGCATTTTTTTATGTTGGATCACAGCCTTCTGTATCAGATCTGGGATTTCCACTGCCAGCCATGGATCTAGCCACAGAGCCAAGTGATGAGCTAGGCACATTCCTGGCCTAGGCACGCTTCAGCACATTCCTGGCATATTTTGCCACCCATGCACATCTTCGCTTTCTTTCCATCCAGTTCAGGAACTACAATTTCTGGAGCAGTAGTGAGATATGTAATAGGAATGTCAAACTCAAAGTCAAAGTCATATTTGAGGAGGTCAAGGATGTACTAGCATTTTCCAAACCACCAACTCTCCTCTTTGTTGGATTTTGGTTGCAACAATCATTGTCTGGATTCTTGGTCTCCACAAACTGAACAAGAGACTGGTATTCCTCTTTTATTCGATGCACCAATAACTCTTAGAAGTTAAACATTAGTCTTCAGGACAGGGATCCGCAAGGGCACCACATGCCAGGTGGCCATGTCTGACATCTTGGACCAGAGAACAAGGGACTGAAATTTTTTGTTGTTGTTATTATATTTAAACAAATTAACTTATTTTCTCTTATTTTTAAACTATTCATCTTTAACCACTCTTCTCTGAACTAATTATGTACGTACTTGTACCTCTCAATATGTGTTATATATAGCTCTCTCATTGCTGCTGAATCAGAACTAATTTGTAGCTGAGCTCCACTGGGTTCCTGAGGCATGAATCACATTGGAGGAGAGTGCCTCTCTTTCTCCAGAAGAGTGGCTAGTTGATTTAAGCCAATAGATATGTGTGACAACTAGGTTAGCTGCATTCACTATGGATTAGGCCACCAGAGTTCTGAATACCAGGTGCTGAATGCATTAATTATTTTCTGCATTTATTTATTAAGTATAATATCAAGAATGTCATCCAGGAAGTATGCAAAAGGCCATTACAAAGACATAAGGGAAATAAAAGACCAAAATGGATGTGAGAAGAGGCTCTGAATATTTCCCTAGAGCACCAAGAAGCCAAAACAGAAGGAAAAAAAATCAAGCTATTAAAGACATGTACAGAAGATTTCAAAGGGCAGCACGGGAGGACAAAGGAAAGTATTATAACGAAATGTGCAAAGAGCTGGAGTCAGAAAATCAAAGAGGCCAAACTCGCTCAGCATTTCTTAAGCTCAAGGAGCTGGAGAATAAATTTAAGTCTTGAGTTGCAATACTTAAGGATGCTTTGGGCAGAATATGAAATGATCCAGAAAGTATTAAAAGAAGATGAAAAGAGTATACAGCATCATTAGATCAATGGATTTGATGGATGCAGAAGAATTTAATGAAATAATGTATGAGTGAGAGACTGTGGTGATGAAAGAAGTTTAAGCTTCTCTGAAAACTGGGGAAAAAAGGCCCTAGGAATTGACAGTATTCCAATTGAAATATTTCAACAAACAGATGCCACCCTAGATGTGCTCACCAACTTGTGCCAAGAAATCTGGAGGACAACGAACCACCTGGCCAACTGACTGCAAGAGATCTATATTTGTTCCTGTAAGGTCCCCAAGGAAGGACAGAAGCCAGTGCAACCCGTAAGAAAGGGGAAGCATAAAATCTCCCTTTAACGCTTAGTAGGGGCTGGTCTTTTGCTTGAGAGCCAGCCCGGCAGTTTCTCTTCAATAAATTATCTTTCTTGGCTTGCACTGGGTTCTGTCCTTCCTTGGGGACCTTACAGGAACAAATATAGATCTCTTGCAGTCAGTTGGCCAGGTGGTTCGTTGTCCTCCAGATTTCTTGGCACAAGTTGGTGAGCACATCTAGGGTGGC
>NW_006399791.1:19851043-19881973 GCF_000299155.1 Elephantulus edwardii
AGGGACGGGTCCTTGGAGAGGGACATCATGCTTGGGAGGGTTGAGGGACAACACAGGAGGGGAAGACCCCCTATGAGATGGATTGATTCGGTGACTGGGGTAATCGGGATGGGTGTGTCAGAGGCGATGCAGTTGGCGCAGGATAGAGCAGGGTTTAGGGCGGTTGCGCATAGGGTCGATATGAGTTGGAAAGACTCGAAGGCACATAACAGCAACAACATGGGAATTGGGGAAGGGGATGTATACAGATGCCTTCTTCAAGATAGGGAAGTGCGCTGGGGTATCAGATAACCATGCCTGGGAAAATGGGGGATAGGGTAGTTTCACACAGAGAAAAAGTACAACTGCTGTTTTCTGTTATTGGATTCTCTCAGTAGCCATTCTGGGAGAGGAAGGAAAGAGCTCTGCAGTCCTAATAGTTCCCATTCCAAAGAAAGGTGATCCGATAGAGTGTGGAAATTATCAAACTATCATTAATATCACATGTAAACAAGATTGTGCTGAAGATGATCCAAAAACGACTGGAACAGCACATCAACAGAACTGCCAGAAGTGCAGGCTGTGTATAGAAGAAGTGTAGTATGAGGGATATTGTAGCTAACGTTAGTTGGATCTTGGCTGAAAACAGGGAATACCAGAGGAATGCCTATCTGTGTTTCACTGACTATGTTAACTGTAAAGGATCACAACAAACTGTGGTTAACTCTGAGAAGAATGGGAATCTTAGAACTCTTGATTGTGCTTATGTGAAACCTTTACTTGGACCAGAAAGCAGTCATCAGAACAGAGCAAGGGAAACACTGCATGCTTCAAAATTAGGAAGGGTACACACCAGGGATGTGTCCTATCTCTATTCCTTTTCAACCTATATACAGAACACATTATCCGTGGCCTGGGTTCTATGAGGAGAAATGTGGAACCAAGATTGGAGGAAGACTCATCAAAAACCTGTGTTATGCAGATGACACAACCCTGTTTGTTGAAACTGAGGAGGACTTGAAGTACTTGCTGCAGAAGGTCAAGGACTGCAGCCTTAAATATGGATTAAAGCACAATATGAAGAAAACAAAGATTCTCACCACTGGGCGGATTGGCAGCGTCATGATGGATGATGAAGAAATTGAGATTATAAACAGCTTTAGTTTGCTTGGCTCCACAATCTTGGAACCAGCAGCTAGGAAATTAAAAGATGTATTGTGTTGGTAAAGTCTGCTATCAGAGACCTCTTCAAAGTACTGAAGAGCAATGATGTTAGAATGGAGAATAAGGTGCACCTGATACAGGCCATGGTCTTTGAAATCACTTGCTGGAGATTGTCCATCAGAGAGCTGGACAAAGACTAGGCAGGATAGAAGAAGAATCGATGCCTTTGAACTGTGGTGTTGGAGAAAAGTACTGAATATACCATGGACAGCTAAGAGAACAAACAGGTTTGTCCTCAAGAGAGTGAAACCAGGCTGCTCCTTCGAGGCAAGGATTCTAAAGCTTCATCTGACATGTTGCAAAGAGGGATGAGTCTTTGGAGAGGGACATGATGCTTGGAAGGGTGGAGGGACAGTGCAAGAGAGGAAGACCCTCAAAGAGATGAATTGATTGAGTGATTGGAGTAACTAGGGTACATGCGTAAGAGACAGTAAGATTGGCACAGGATAGAGCAGGGTTTAGGGCTGTTGTACATAGGGTCACTATGAATCACAGGTGACTCGGCACATAACAACTACACAACAAACGGTATGGCGTTGTGCTACAAAAACATGTTGTTTGAATCCATATTTGCCGCATGGGAGAAAGATGGGGAATCTCCTCCTATGCTGTAAAATTGCCTCTGAAAACCCATTGGTTCTTACTCAACAGTACACAACAGCAACAAGTGGATGCTTCAAGATTATTATTTCCATTTCTCTTTTGTTCTGAGAATTTAAGACTTCTGGGAAAAAATCCTGACCACTGTGCCATCACAAAGGCATGGAAATTCAGGTTGTGCATCAAGTCTAAGTACCTGCAAGATGAACTTGACTGGAGAATTCAAAGTGCCAACTTTAACATTTAACTGCTTAAGTAAGGCACTGTTATCTATCGATTTGAATGGAAATGCTTACTCTTTAATCAATTTCCCCTACTGTTGTTATCAGTTCCAAACCATTTCCACTTCTTGTCTTTTACTTATTCTGCAGCATTTTCTGATGGCTAAGTAACCTTTGTGATAATTACATCAAATGTTATCAAGCAGTAAAACCAAAGGCCCTTAAAATCACCATTTTAATTCTTATATTAAATATCACTTAAAGCAAATTTTATCTTTACCCTGCAATAGAATGTACCTTATAAATATTTAATTTATTTGGAAAAGTTTCCATGCTAAACAAGATAACAGAATACTTTAATACATGTTCCATGAAACCTGCATTTATTTATTCTTTGACAAAGAAAAAATAAAAAAAGTTATTTTTCTTTAGCTTATCATAGACTGCCTATCAACCCTTTAGTGTTCAACTTAAATGTCACTGTTTTTTAGAAAATTTTCTTGAATATTTCACCTGGAATTATTTCTCCTTTTACTCATGGCTCTGTAGCTCTTGCAAAAACTTCAGAAAATTTTATTTTAAAATTGAAGAATCTTTTCATTGCAAAACATATTCATGTTGATTAAACATGTCACACATTTGCGCTAAATGTATCTCCAAGAAATATGCACTAGAAATACTAAAATACCGAAGGGAAAGCATATAATGAGCATGAGGAATATATATATAAATTTTGCTACTGCCATATTGGTCTGCTTCTTTCACAGGTGAGAGAGCAATTTACACCACCACCACCCTCCACACACATCCACCCCACCAGCTCCTGGGATGTGGAGGAGCCCTACAGAGAGATCAGCCCACCTCCCTTGGAATGGGGAACCCCTACCACCAAACCCCACCTCCTGCCACCATATTGATTTGTTTCCTTTCATAGGTGAGAGAGAGATTTAGTCTTCCCTCCATCCTCCCCCTACCTCCCCTCCCATACCAGATCCTGATGGGGTGGAACCTCTTAGAAAGATCTGTCCATCCTCCTTGGACTGGGGAATTCCAGCCACTGAACCCCACCTCCCACAACCATATTGCTATGTTCCTTTCACAGGGGAAAGAACAATTTAAGCTCACCCTCACCCCCCACAGCCACTGGGATAGGATGGAACTATGCAGAGAGATCATCCCATCCCCCGTTGGACTGCAGAATGCACACTGCCATATTGGTCTGTTTCCTTTCATGGGCTCAAACCCTTGGGCCTGTGATTTTAGGGCCAAAAATAAGGGAAATGACCAATATTCATAATCCTGACAAGACATTACCTGCAACTAGTACAAGAATAAACACAAGAACCTATCACTGAACTGTCTCATAGAGTAGAGAAGAGAGGTACTGTGGCTTTGCACATTGCTGTCTAGCTACATCACCTAAGTTTTCTTAAAATCAAGCAGAAGTGGTCTGATGGAGCTGCAGTTTCTGGAGGGCAACAGTTATCCCACTTGGGGACAACAGGAGGAGAGCACCAATATACAGGTCCTTCACATAACATTGCCATACCCTGGGACATTAGATAGTTACAACAGCCTAACATCTACTAAGAGAAGACTCACATGATGTCAAGAAAGGAGGAGTCTGCCTTAGTCATCACTGGGGGAAAAATAACCCTTTCCTAAAAAGCAGACCCAAAGAACCCCCCAGATTTAGAAAATGATAAGAAACATGTTGATGTGGAGTTATTTGAGCAGTTAGAGAAGAAGATGCAAATGATGGAAGAAACAATGGAAGCCATTAAAAGAGCAAATACCCCAGAGACAGTGATCTAGAAGGAATATATTGATGAGGAGAAACTTGAACAGCTACAGAAAAAAATGCAAAAGATGAAAGAAAGAAAGAAAGAAAGAAAGAAAGAAAGAAAGAAAGAAAGAAAGAAAGAAAGAAAGAATTGATAGTATAGATAAAGAGGTACAAGAACTTAAAAAAAATCATCCCAAGATAGAGAAGATAAGGCCAACACAGCACTGAAAATAACAGAAAAGCATGAAAATGCTATCTAGAATATTAAGACCAAAATGGCAGAAATGTCCAACATGTTGCTGGGACAAGAAAGTAGAACTGCAAAGAACGAACAAAGAGTCAGTGAGCTAGAAGATAAGAGCCTCACTGGAAACATACTAGAAGACAAAGAAGATATGAGATGTAAAGAAACTGGGGAAAAAAAAACCAAACAAACCCATAACCCATTAGAATCATGTGGGATGACATAAAAAATAACAACAAGCATGTGACTGAAATTCCAGAACATGGGAGGTATAGGGATGTTACTGAGAATATTGTGAAAAAAGTACTAGGTGACAAATTCTCAGGTTTTATGAAGAAAGGGAAAATCCACATTCAAGAAGCACAGCAAACACCAAATAGACTAGACCCAAAAGAAAAACATCAAGACATATCATTGTTAAATTCTCCAAAATAAAAGATAAGGATAGAATATTAAAAGCAGCTTAAGAGTCACCTACAAAGGGGAAACAACTAGGATTAAATTCTGATTTCTCAGTGGAAACTACACAATATAGAAGACAATGAGATGGCATATACAGAAAGTTGAAAGAAAACAATTGCCAGCCAACAATCTTATACCCAGAAAAGCTCTCCATCAAATGTAAAGGAGAAATTATATCCTTTGAGAAAAAGAAGGAACTTCAGCAGTATGTGAAAACAAGGACAAACCTACAAGACATTTTTAGCTAAGTCGTTCACATGGGAATGCCAAAGGAAAGTGGATGGACCGTAGAAACCAGAAACAACAGAAAAAGAAGCACAGCAAAATAGCAAAGGCAGAAAACTGGCCTGATAATAAACTCACTTAATCTGAATGGGCTAAATGGACCCTTAAGAGAAAAAGAGTAATAGAATGAATTAAAAAAAAAAAAAAAGCAGACCTTCAAAACATTGCCTAAAAAGACACATCTGAAAAATGAAGAGAAAGATAGACTCAAAATTAAAGGCTGGGAAAAAATATTTTAAGCAAATGGCAACCACAAAAAAGCAGGAGTGGCAACACTAATCTATGATAAAAATAGACTTCAGAATGAAAACTACCATAAAATATAATGAAGGACATTAAATACTGATTAAAGACATAATAGATCAAGAAGACATAACCTTAGTCAACATATCTGTAAAAAAAGACAGACTTGCAAAAATACTTAAAACAACAGTTAACAGATTTGAAGAAAGAAATAGATAGCATTATGGTAATGGTAGGAAACTTCAACACACCACTCTCACCAAAGGACATGTCAATTAAAAAGAAAGTTAGCAAAAATGAAGACTATCTAAACTATACATTTAGCCAACTTGAACTTGTGGATGCATTCAGAGTACCACAATCAACTAAAACTCAATTAAATTTCTTCTCAAGTGTGCATGGTATATTCTCCAGAATTAAACATATATTAGGACACAAAACAAGACTCAATAGATTAAAATACATTGAAATGATACAAAACTGCTGCTTAAACCACAATGCCATAAAACTAGAAATAAACCAGAAGAGGGTAAAGCCTGCAAAACCACCCATGTGGAAGCTAAATAACTCTCTTATAGAACAGGATTGGCTCATAAAAGAAATAAAGAATGAAATTAAAAAGTTCCTTGAAACAAGTGAAACTGAAAAAATACCAAAACCTCTGGGATACAGCTAAGGTAGTCCTCAGGGGACAGTTCATAGCAATAGGTACACCTGAAAAAAAGGAAGAAAGAAAAAAAATCAGTGATCTAACTCAACACTTTAATAAACTAGAAAAAGAACAATAATCTAATCCTGTAGTCTCTAGAAGAAATTATAAGAACAAGAGCAGAAATCAATGAGATAGAGAACAGAAAAATGATTGAAACCACCAATAAGACCAATATCTGGTTTTCTGAAAAAGTCAGTAAAATTGACAAACCACTGCCATACTTCATAAAATTAAAAAACAAAAAGAGAGAAGACACAAAAAATTCAATAAGAAATGACAGAGGTGACATCACAACAGAACCAGATCAAATTAAATCAACAATATCAGAATACTTTGAAAAGCTACACTATGATGAATTTGGAAACATAGAGGAAATAGACAAATTCCTTGATACTCATGCTCTACCCAGATTGTCAAGGACAGATTCAGAACACTTAGATAGACTCATCACAAAAGAAAAAATTGAAAGGTCATAAACAGTGTTCCCCATAAGAAAAGTTCTGGACCAGATGGCTTCACAGCTGAATTCTACCAGTTAGAGAGGATGACCAATTCTAGTTAAACTATTTCAAAAAATTGAAAAATAAGGAACACTTTCAGAATCATTCTATCAAGCAGGCATAAACCTAATACCAAAACCAGGAAAAGATATTACCAAGAAAGAAAAGTACAGAACAATATATTTTATGAATGTAGGTGCTAACATCCTTAACAAAATTCTAGCTGATAGAATAAAAAAGGACATAAAATATTGATTCATCATGAACAAGTGAGATTCATAAGAGGTATGCTAGAATGGTTCAACATAAGAAAACAATCAATATAATAAACCATATTACCAAAGCAATAGTAAGAACCATATGACCTTAGCATTTGATGCAGAAAAAGCATTTGATAAAATCCAACACCCCTTCCTGATAAAGACAATTCAGCAAAATTGGAATATAAGGGAATTTCCTCAAGATAGTGAAAAGTATATATGCAAAACTAAGAGTCAATACCATTCTCAATGGAGAAAGGCTAAAAGCATTTTTGTGGCAGTTAAAGACCAAACAAAGATGCCCACTGTCATTCCTATTCAATGTTGTAGTAGTGCTTGCCGGGGCAATATAACAAGAGAAGGAAATAAAAGGCATCCAGAACAGCAAAGAGGTGATTTAACTATCTCTATATGCAGATGACATGATAGTGTACACAGAAAAACCCAAGTATTCAACAAAAAACCCTATTAGAGCTAGTAGACCAATTTAGTAGAGTGACAGGATATAAGGTCAGTATAAAAATTCAGTGTGATTCCTCTACAGTAACGAAGAGAGCTCAGAGAAGGAAACCAAAAAAGCACTATCATTTTTAATAGTCAACCACAAGTTGAGATACTTGGGAGTGAACCTAACTAGAGACATAAAAAGACCTGTACAAAGAAAACTAGAGAACATTTCCACATGACACCATGAAAGACCTAAATAAATGGAAAAATGTTAATGAATAGGAAGATTCAATATTGTGAAAATGATAATCCTTTCAAAAACAGTCTATGTTTTAAATGCAATCTCAATGCAGATACCAAATTAGTTTTTCAAAGAGATCGAAAGGGAAATTGTCGAGTTTATTTGGAGAGTAAAGAGACTCTGAATAAACAAAGCACTACTGAAAAACAAAAATGAAGTCCGAGGCCTAGCACTCCCTGAACCTCAAAACCTACTACACAGTGGTAGTAACTAAAACAACATAGTGCTGGTACAATAGGGTGTGGCTGTTGTTCACAATAGGGTGTGAGGTGATTGGATTTGGCCTGTTTTAAAAAGGCTTTTGGGTTCTCAGCCTGAGGCTCTCAGGCCTACTTTTTGTGGATTTCCCAAATACAACAGTCTTGGAAGCAGGAAGGGCATCCACTTCCAAAAAAAACCTTGCCTCCAGAAACTCTATGATCCTGGAGAAAAGTTGAAATTTTTGTGTTCAAGACTTTCATTCATAGGGTCATTATGGGTTGTTTACAACTCTACAGCACTTAACAACAACAATAGGTACAATGACAGGCACATAGACAAATGGAACAAAATTAATAATACAGAAATGAACCCATCTATCCATGTTCAACTGATATTTGACAAGGAAATAAAACCTATCAAATGGGGAAATGACAACCTCTTCAACAACTGAACTGGTTCTGGCAAAATTGGGCTGCTTGCTACCTGCAGAAAGCTGAAACAAGATCTACATATCACACCATACACAAAAATAACCTCAAGGTAGATCAGAGATCTTGGAGCAAAAGTCCAAAACCATAGTCTGTCAGAGACACACTGGAATCAAGCCTAAATTACCAGGTCTATAGTTTAAAGAAACTGCCAAATACAGCCAGAAATGGACAATCTGAAGGGGATAAAATTGGGAACTTCCCTTCTAAAGATTAAATCCCTGTGGCGAGGTTGTGGAGAAACTGGAACCCTGATTCACTGTTGGTGGGAGTGTAAAATGGTGCAACCCCTGTGGAAAGCAGTATGGCGCTTTCTCAAAAAGTTGACAATAGACATACCATTTGACCCAGCAATTCCACTACTGGGAATATACCCTGAAGAGACCATAGCTGACATCCAAGCAGATATATGCACACCCATGTTTATTGCAGCTTTGTTCACAATAGCAAGGAGTTGGAAACAACCTAAGTGCCCATCAACAAACGAATGGCTAGAGAAGCTGTGGTATATTCACACAATGGAATACTATGCTGCATTAAAAAACAAGGAACTCATGCAATATTATTCAAAATGGTTGACTCTGGAGAACATTATGCTGAGTGAAATATCCCAGTCACAAAAGGACAAATATTACATGATGCCACTGTTGTAGAATGGGACTGTCCTTGGGGTTGGGGAGAGACTGAGTAAGATGGGTTCAGTAATGTATACTGCACTGAAACAGAGGAGGGAGAGAACCGTTTAAAAGAGAGATGTAACTGGGTATTTCTGTCATCACAGGAGACTAGAGCGAGGGCTACATGGTGGAGGGGACCTGGGGGAGGGTTTGTAAAACAATGAAAGAATCTTTTCTTTTACTTTTCCATAATTTTTGACTCATGTACTTATAACTTGTTAGTCAAATTTGTGTCTTCTAGGTTGCAACACCCCCATGATACATCTTCAAGTATATGAACATGTACGACCAAGCACAATCAATAAGAGTGCATCTAAATTCCAAAATAAATCTCCATAATAGTCTATGTGTTTCCTACTGCCAAAGGGGCCCTTTACAGTAGTGAGAGAAGATCTTCACCCTGAAACCCACAGCGTCCCTTTTCAGCAGGAAGTAGCTAAGAGAATACGCCATCCCCTTTTCCTTATGACTCAGGGTGAAGTCTCTCTCAGGGAGGAGTGATAGGGAATGGCCAAGGACACACTGACAAAGAAGATTAATCAGAACTGGCTTTGACAAGCACTGTGGCATTTGGACAAGAACGAACTGGGAGGAGGGTAGAGAGAATAGTGCAACAATGAATGAATGGAAACCCAAAATCTCTGTAAATGTTTATGAAAATTAATAAAATATAATTATAGGAAAAAAAATCCCTGTGTGGATCAAACCCCCTTTTTTTTTAAACAGAGTGAAAAGAAAATTATGAACCTGGAGAGAGGATGAGAGACACCCAACCGTTGGGTTGCTATGAGTCACCTGCGACTCGATGGCACTTAACAACAACATTGCAGGCAAGGGTCTCATATTAAAAGTTTACATAATCCTTCAGGGCCTCGAGAAGAAAAAGACTGATAACATAATTACAAAAAGAGCAAAAGACATAGAAAGAATTTTTAGAAAGATATTCAGATGGCCAGTAGACAAATGAAGAGATGCTCAGCTCAAATGTCCAACCACAATCAAATGGATCGAGAAACCATGGTACATTCACATGATGGAATACTATGCAGCACACAAGAACAATGATTTTGTAAATTACTGCCTACCTTGGGAGGGATTGGAGAACATTATGCTAAATGAACTAACTCAGCCCAATAAAGACAAACACTGTAAAAGATCATTATTATAGCACTAGATACTAGTAAAATGTGTGTGAGGATTGAAAGGGGGACAATCAGAGGGGTGAGAATAGGCAGGGGGTAGTAATTATAGGGTCACACAATTTGATGGGTGGAGGGAGGGTTAGGTTAAGGGAATGGGAAAGATTTGGTGTGAAAATGTATACAAACTTCATAAGTAAACCAGTATAACATAAATTTAAAGGTTTTTTTGCTAATTATTCTTGTTTTACTCTCAAAACAGGTTTAAACCTTGAACACTAATGAACGAAGACCAGATGAGCTGTGGGAGGATATCAAGAGTATCATCCATGAAGAATGCAAAAGGTCATTACAAAGACAGAAGAAGAAGAAAAGACCAGAATGGATGTCTAAAGAGACTCTGGATATTGCACTAGAGAGCTGAGAAATGAAAGCAAAGGGAAGAAATCAAGAAGGAGCTGAATAGAAAATTTCTAAGGGCAACATGGGAAGACAAAGCAAAGTATTATAATTAAATTTGCAAAGAACTAAAGTCTAAAAATCAAAAGGGGTTTACTTGCTTGGCATTTCTTAAGCTAAAGGAACTAAGGAACAAATTCAAACATTAAGTCGCAGAACTTAAGGATGGCATAGGTACAATATTGAATGATGCAGGAAGTACTACAAGAAGATGAAAGGAGTATATAGAGTAACTGTACCCAAAAGAATTAGCTGACAGAAGAATTTCAAGAAACAACATATGATCAAGAGGCAACGGTGACGAAGGAGGAAGTTCAGGATGCTCTGAAGGGCTTGGCAAAAAGTAAAACTTTAGGAATTGATGGAATAGCAACTGACATATTTCAGCAAACAGATGCTTCCCTGAATGTATTCACCAGGTTTTACCAAGAAATCTGGAGGACAGCTATTTGAGCAAATGACTAAAAGAGATCCATATTTATTCCCATTAAAAAAAAAGTGACCCGACAGAGTGTGGAAATTATTGTACAATATCACTCATATCATGCTCAAACAAAATCCTGCTGAAGATTATCCAGAAATGACTGGAACAGTACATTGACAGAGAACTACCAGAAATATAAGCTAGGTTTAGAAGAGGTTGTGGCACTAGAGACATTATTGCCAATGTTATATGGTTCTTGGCAGAAAGCAGAATACCAGGCAGATATCTATCTGTGTTTCATTGACTATGCAAAGGCATCTGACTGTGTTGATCACAACAAATTGTGGTTAATCTTGAGGAAAATTAGAATCCCAGAACATTTGATTGTGCTTATGAGAAACCTACACTTGGACCAGGAAGCAGTCCTCAGAACAGCAGTGAAACACTGTATAGTTCAAAATCAGGAAGAGTGCCTCAGGGACATGTCATGTCTCCATTCCTTTTCAATTTATGTGCAAAAGAAATCATTCAGGAGGAAGAATGTGACATCAAGATTCGAGGAAAACCCATCAACAACCTATGTTATGTAGATGACACAATCTTGCTTGCTGGAACTGAGAAGTACTTGAAGTGCTTGCTGCAGATGGTCAAGTAGTATATTGCAGTAGTCTTCAATATGGATTGAAGCTTAACATCAAAAAGATAAAGATTCTCACCATTGGACCAATTGGCAACACTGTGATGGATAGAAAAGAGATTGAGATTGTTAATGATTTACAGCTTGCTTGGCTCCACAATCAACACTCTTGGCACCAGCAGTCATGAAATCAAAAGATAATTTGCACTGAATGAATCTGCTGTCAGGGACCTTTCCAGAGTACTGAGAAGCAATGATGTCAGTCTAGAGACTAAGGTGCACCTGATACAGCCCATGATCTTTGCAATTTCTTGCTAAGTATCAGAGAGCTGGATAATGACTACAGATGATGGAAAAAGACTTGATACCTTTCAATTGGGGTGATATAGAGGATTCTTGAACATACCATGGACCACCAAGAAATCAAATAGGTCTGTCTTGGAGAGAGCGAAACTGAGTTTCTCCTTGAAAGTATCTGAAGCTCTGTCTTGCATATTTTGAGCACAAGGCCATTAGAGACTAGTCTGTGGAGAAAAACATCATGCTCAGATGAGTGTGACAGTGTGGGAGAGGAAGACCTCAGATGAAATGGATTGATAATATTGAATAGGAAAATGAGGGTAGGTGTATTGGAGTCAGTAAGACTGGCTCAGGACAGAGCAGACTTCAGAGCTATTGTATCTAGGGTTGCTATGAGTCACAGAGGGCACATAGAAAGAACAATATATCATGATGTATTACAGGAGCTCTGGTGGCCTAGTGGTAAGAAACTGCACTGCAATTCTAAATGCATGCCTTTCAAATCCACCAGCTACTCAGCTACTCCCCTGCCATTTATTGCATCTGAAAATCTGCTGGAGGGACAGCTATGGGTTTTTCCAACTTGAAAGCAGACAACAAACTTTATGTGTTATGAATAATACATGGTCATATTTCTGACACATGCGTTATACAACATTCATTTAATTGTGAATTGAGTGCATTAATGATTGCTTTTCTTTCTTGCTGTTAGATGCCATCTGCATACCACAGGTTGTTGAAGAGTCTTCCTTCTAATCATGATGCCACATTCTTCTTCCTAGAGACCAGCTTCTTGAATTAATTGCTCAGTGTATAGATTAAATAAGTATGGGGAAAAGACACAACTCTGACATACAACCTTCCTGATTTTAAACCATGCAGTGAGTTACTTCAGGTTGCTTCTTTCCTGGTTAGAATTTATATCATCCTATATGTCTTCTCAGTAGTGTAAGATTTTCATAACCAACCTCTGGGTTACTCTGCCATTCTGTTTATTCAATATTGTCAGTGTAGAAGACCATAGCAATCCAACTGAGTCAGTCAGTACTTGGGGTGAACTGTAACACCTCAGTCTTCCTTGGTTTTGACCACCCACTCTGGACCCTTAGTACTTACTCTACTTCTCTGAGGTAATGGAGCTTATCTAACTGCTAACTGATATTGTTCCCCAACTGTGACTGACAGAGTCATTGTTACTAGTTTTTACACGTGTTCTATGTAGAATTGTTCAGTCATAGTCTTTACCTTGGACATGTGTAGCATTTCCTGCTAGTGTAGGTAGAATGCATTTTTTTCTGCCCCATTGATGTATGGTTTCTTCATGTCACTTGTGTTAGCCCATGGGATGTCAGTGACTTTGATTAAAGAAAAACTTGCAAGCTTGTCTGACCTGACAAGCAGATGGACTCCTGTGAAATATCTGAGAAAAATCTGCTTATCTTGTTTCCAGCCTGCTCCCCAAAGGAAAATATGAGAAAGTTCTGAAGCTATTGGTAAGCTTAGAGTCTAGGCTATCCCAGCCTGTCCAAGTTAGTTGAACTGCCACCAAACAGTAGCACATGAACATCAATATCTACATTTTAGCTGTAAGTCAGAGGTTTTGAGATTATGTCCAATAGAACAAGATAATGATCAATAGAGCTCTCCAGTTTAAAATTGTTCACTAACTTCACCTTGTTTTGAAGGGTGATGAAACTTAGTAAAGTGGCCAATAAGGCAAGAATGGTTTGAACTTGTCTATTCTGCTCTGTAAACACAGATTCACTTTCAGTTCCTTGTTCCCTTTATTCATCCTCCTACTCGTTGGCTTTTTGGAAGCTCTGGTGAAGAAGCGTATAGGGAGTTATACTGTTAATTTAAAGGCTTGACCCTCTAACAATTTGGTTCCAACAGTGGCTTTTCAAGAGAATGTTGGATAAACTCTCGTGTAATTTGTAGCCTTAGAAATACACCACAGGGTCAGCTATGAGTCAATTCCAACTTGATAGCATTGTTGTCATTAAGAGCTGTCGAGTCAGAACCAACTCTTAACTCATCCATAGCAGATTTTCAGAGGCTGTGAATCACACTGATGTAGACTGCTCATCTTTCTCCCACAGAGCAGTTGGTGGATTTGAACAGTATGCCTTTGGATTGGCAGTGCAACTCTTTACCCATTAGACCATAAGAGCTCCCTGATGGGAATTCTTCAAGGGCAATGAGTCTGGGTATTCTGCGGGCCTTTTGCTACATAGCCCTTCTTTCTAGAATCCTATCTCTTCCTACCTTTCCTTCATATATTACTTTTTTCATCTTCTTGTTTTTAACTTCAAGGGCACTTACTCAAGAATATTTTTTTTTTTATCCATTGTAAAAGAAAACACATATATAGGTACTTCTAGTTCTAAGCACCGTTTGTTTGTAGCCTGGATTATGAACACCACAAACTGTGTAGTTATTTGACTAGCGGTGCCCCTCTCACTGTTGTGTATCTTACAGAAGAAAGGGATTTCATCTGTTTGGGGTTTTGTTTGTTTTTTTTTATAGCTATTGGTGATCATTTTCATCTTTCCCTCCTTATCACCAATCACAGAAGCACGCACTAAGAAGGAGAATCAGGAAGAAACGGTCAGTTAATATTTCCAGTCGATAAGCTTCCTGATAGGCCTAGTATCTTATGAATGTCTACATTCACTCATAAAGTTTGATGGCAGAGAGGTAAGATCATGAATGGATTTAAACTAGTAAACTTGGATAGTCATAACATTAGTCCCACTGGCTACTTTCAGATGCCTGATTTTAAAGTTGATACAAAATTCTGTTCATTTAGTCTACACAAAATAAACACTAACTAATATAAATTTTGATTGCTATGAGAAGTTCAGAATATAGGTTCAAAATATCTGACTTTTAAAAAAAATTGGTCTTCATCCAAAAATTAATATACTTTATGTTCTGTAATATAAAATATGATCTATCAATGCCTTTTATTGCATCTGATCAAATCCTTATTGCACCTCATCTATTTCTTCACCCCATTTAACCACCAATTAATCTCTCCTAGCCTCATAATACTTTCCCACTTCCTTCTTCCTCATCCCAATCCCTCTTTGAACAGTTTATTCCAAGCTGTTAATTGCAATATTCATGTTGTCTCTTTGTAGATTCTGTCCAGGTTAACCCTCCCGTCCCTTGATCCTTTAGGATTCATTGTCTGCACATTCATTTTTGCTCTTTCCTCCTCCCCCTAACACTCCTCCTGCTTTCTCAGTAGAGATCACTACAAGACTGAGACGAGTCGAGAGAACACTATGCTGGGTGAAACAACTCAGTCACAATAGGACCAATACTGTATAAGAAGACTACTGTCATGAAAAAAAACAGTTTCTGATATTTAAAGTCAAACCCTTTCATTTGTTAGCAAGGAAAACCATAGGCAAGTCATTTAATCTTCCTCTTCTCAGTCCTCTTATCTGGAAAAGAAAAGGAGCAATGAAGCTCAGTTCTCAAGGTGGTTGGGCTGATTGAATGGGATCAATTGCCAGTGGAAGAACACAAGCACACTGCTAATGGTGAGGCTAATCCAGTGACATCTATCAGCACTATCTTGGGTATTCTTGTGGGATTCCTCCCAACCTCAAATACACCCTTTATCTTTAACTACACTTTTAGAACAATTAAACTTTACTTTTAATATCTACTTATTTGAAAGAAAAATGCTCAAGCTCAATATAGTCATCTTTGGGAAGATGACTTTGGATGAAGAACTCGATCGTGGGAAATGAGAATAAACAGCAGAGCTGGAAAGGTTGGAGAGGAGTAATTTCAGCCTGCTTTGGTCCTTCTTCCCATGGAGGGACAACATATACAAGGCCTGTAAGGTGACAAATAGATGAGTCATGTCTTGACTCTTTAGTAAGGTGGAGTTGTGAACTGACTCATAGAGTTCATACCAACTGACTCAATGGAGTGACTGAGACTTGGTTACGTTTGGTTTGGTTGTTTGCCATGAAGTCAGCCCCCAGCTTAGAGGGACCCCAACAGTGAAAAGAAATGTTTCTCGATATTGTGTCATTCCTCTGATTAGTTGTGGATTGGATTGTTGTGATGCACAGAACTATTTTAAATAACTAATTCTTGAAAATAAACTGCCAGACCTTTTTCCCAAGACTCTAAACTCTGCTAAAACCTATTTAGCATTAGAGTAGCATGTAAGTGCCACTGAAAGACAGGTAGGCTGTATGTACATGAAATACCTTGGGTCACCTTTGTGAAAATCAACAATTCTTCCACCCAATCATCAAAGCTATATATAATTTAACTTCCTCAATTTGCGTTTGTTTGTTTGTTTTAATACTTTCTCATCCTGATTTAAATGGTCGTGGTGTCCAAGACTAAAATTGCCTCTGAGACTTGCATTGTTTAGGGTTATTTTTTATTCTCTGACTGGCAAGAAAACATAGAACTCCAAGTATAATCATCTCATTGGCAGGTAGTGCATAAGCTTGCTTGTTAATTAATCTTTAATGCCATTAATTGACTTTTGGTAATGACAAGGAAAGGAGGTAAACATTGCTAAAAAAAAAATCAATTGAATTCTCATCTGAAGTGGCAATTAGATTGCAGGCCAGATAAAAACAATGACAGTCTTTCACTGGCTTGACTTTGTGTCTGACTGATAAGAGTATTGAACCAAGAGGCTACATTTTCTGCTTGCAGATGTGCTAACTGAAGATTTTCTTCACCACCTAGGTCCCCTTTGAAATTGACTCAATTGTTTGCTGTGCACCAGAGAGGAGATTAGAAAGGCAGTATTTCAGGGTCAAGCTCCAACCCTGACTACTGAGTTCTCTTCATTTTAATTTTGTCCTGGGGTCTGTTAGAATAAATGTATTTAAGAAAAGATTTCTGGTTTTGAATAAGACTCAGATCTTATTTTACTCTAACTCTTACCTCTCAATCAAACTCAAGGATGAACTTTGGTTGATGTCACCTACTGTGTTCATACCCACAACTTTCAAGTTTGTATAAAGTGGGGTGCTTACCCCAACCAGTAAGGTCAGCCTTACCTAGAAGCTTATTAGAAATACAAGCCCTGGCACTTCACCCCAAAATATTGGATAAAGAATGCAGGAAGTGGATCCCATGATTGATATTTAATAAACTTTCCAAAGGATTGTAATTCTGGCTTGGAAACCATTTACTATCAGGAGGAAGACATTGTTCTTTTTCCCCACTGAGGAGAGCGACTCAATGAGGGAACATGTAAGAGGTGACTAGTTTTAATGGGGTGACTCTGCTTGACTGTCTGATAAAATGTTGTGAGAAGGAAATTGCTTTTCCCGTGGCCTCCAATGCCCCTGTAATATTAGCCTTGAGCAGGTTCTGACCCCTACTAGTGGAAATAGTCACTTCAGTTTCTCCAATTTCTGATGTCATTTCTAGTTTACTGAGGTAAATAATTAGGCAGTGAGCCAGTCTCCAAGGAAGGGGAAAGCAGAGGGCAAATTGTTCACATGAAAGAGGAAATCCTCCCAGATTGAAAAATGTCACTCTGCTGAGGAAAAGACAGGCAGTTAGAGGCTATGTTGGAAAAACGATACTTAGGAATCTTGAAGGGCCAACAGCTAAATACTTGGCTAGAAGACTGATGCCTCAAACCTTCAGATATTTTGGTGGAGAAATATGAAACAATCCAATCCCATAAAAGTACAGCTGAAAAAGCCCTATAAACTCAAACCTCACTGCTGTCCCATGATTTTCAAATCACAGTAACCCTACACAAGGTTTTCTAGACTGAACATTGACACAGAAGGACACTTTTCATCTTTCTTCCAGGAGTGGCTGGTGGATTTGAATTGCCAAAAATACACAGCCTTTGAGTTAGCGGTCCAACTTGTTACAGACTATGCCTCTGAGGCTTCTTGGAAAACACTATGGAATAGTTCTGTCCTGTTACATGGACTTGGTATTAGTTGAATCTGAGTTGACAGCACTTAGCAACAACTACTGAAAGAGTAATGATGTCGGTTTAAAGACTAAGGTGCACCTGATACAGGCCAAATTCTTTTCAATTATTTGCTATACATCCAAAGGTTGAATAATGACTAAAGATGGCAGAGGAAGAATTAATCAATATTTTTGAGTTGTACTATTGTAGAAGAGTACTGATTACCCCATGCACTTCCAAAAGAATCAACAAATACGTCTTGGAGAAAGTACAACCAGGGTACTCCTTAGAGGCAAAAATGGAGAAACATCATTTTAAATACTTTGGAGGTGTTTTTAGAATGGTCAGTTCTTGAAATGGGACATTCTGTTTGGAACAATGAAGGGTGAGTGAAAAAGGAAGACCCTCAATGAGATCACTTGACACAGTGACTGCAGCAATGGGCTCAAGGATATCAGAGAAGGCACAGCACAGGATAAGATCAGGTTCAGATTAATTTTTCATAAGGTCCCTATGAACTGTAGTTGACTTGAAAGCACATAAGAACAACAACTGGCTTATGTGAGAGACATTGAAGGTGCTGTGAATATGAACTCTGCTGACTCACAATGGAGAACTGAGAAGAACAAAAACGATCTCCAGCCTCCCACTCCTTAGGGGGAAGGGGGAAGCATGGACACCTGCATCTCCTTCCCTGCATGATAGCATCATAGAACTTGGGCAAGCCCCGGAAGCGAACAGACAGAATCAGCTCAGGAGTCTTGATTATTCTCATATGAAAAAACCATGACCCAGAATTTAATGTTCCAGTAGCTTTTCCTTAAATCTTTCATGGGCTTCATGTTGTTGTGTACTGTTGAGTCAGAACTGACCCATAGCAGACTCTCCGGTGAGTTTTCAGAGGTGGTTAATCTCATGGGAGGAGATTGCCCATCTTTCTCTCGCAGAGCAGCTGGTGGATTTGAGCCACATGTCTTTGGGATTGCAGCAAGCTTCTTGCCACTATGCCACCAGTGACCGCTAGTTGGGCTTACTAAGTTATATTCATAGTCATGTCTTTGTGAAAGTCCCAGGACTTAAATCTAAAGCACATAGTCAGAAAGTGGTGAACTTTAACTAATTAGAACATTGCAGACTCACAGCCAGCAATGATGGGGCACATAATTTTCTATTTTATAGGTTGTTGATGAGCACAGGAATTAATATCAACATTTTTATATTCCTGGCAATTTACTAGAAAATCAAGGAATTATACAACAAAGTTTTGAATGTTGAAGTAAACCATCCGAAATAGCTCAGAAAAGCATTCTTACATGTTAACATTTGGAAGGTTAACATTCTTCTTGCCCTGCTCCCCCTTCCCTCTTCTTTTTCCTCACATATCTCCTTTCTCTTATTATGAAGAGCATTACAAGGATACAAATGGGTAAGAACATTGCCCCTAAATAATCTCCTTCCAGGAAAATGGATAGCTTTTGCTCTGTATTTGCATAAATTACATAAATACTTCTCAGAACACAAAAACCAATTTGAAGGCATAAATCTATTGGCAGATTCTTTTATTAAAAGCAAGAGGAAAACACATTTATTTTATGAGAGCCCATATTTACAGACAGTCCTTACATTTAACAGTAGCATGTTAACTGAAGTATGTGTATATGGGAACCTTCTGCAAGCTCTTTACTTCCTATGTTAATGGAAATTTTGCATAAGATTATGTATGATGTCTTATAGACCCAAGGACACTGTCAGATGGCTTGCATTCTTCCTCTCTCTTGTTCTTCACATTGAGTAAAAAAAGTCAACTAATAGATTACTTTTCCCCAAAGTTGGGTTTGGAGCTATGAGATCACATGGACAGAGATTGCCCAATTTCCTCTCAGATCCATTCACTGATAGATTAGAACCATTCAAGATAACATGTGGGATAACAGTACAACTCCCTTCAGACCACATGGCCTCTAGCTGGGATAGTCCTTCAGAAGAGACATCTAGAATCAAAGTGAGATCTGGTACCACCACATTGACAGTTGCTTGGTGCAGGCTGTGCTGGAGAAGGAAGCAACATCTTGAGTATGACTGAATCACTGAATGATATCAATTCCTGAAAAATCTACTGGTGAGCTGTCAAAATACATACCCTTTCTAAATTGTAACTACTTCTCCTACCCCTTGTCCTGACTGGGTACGGGAGCTTTAAAAGCCCCAATGGATCATTTAGCCAGCTGTCCAATAGACTTGTTCCTGTCCCAGTGTGTAAGCGTTGTCTGACATCCTCCTGATAATCAGGATAAATGGCTCCTTCCAGCATTGTGATTTTGGTGCTTCTCAGCATCGGACATGAAATGATTGGGTGACAGCCTAAGTTTAGATTCCTGTGGACTATTGCTACATTCCCTGGTGGAAGCATCCCCTTCTGAGAGCCAGCACCGCTAAACCTAAAGTCTCCATTTGTGTGAAGGGAGGGAAAACTCCCCAAGTAACGTACTGAGAGATGTGGGCATGAGGATCAGTTTCATGTTTATTCTTTTGTTTTCAGAAAAACAAAACAATAAGCAAAAAACATGAACACTAAACCATTGCTGTCAAGTGAATTTCAACTCATGGCAGCCTGCGTGGTACAGAGAAGAACCACAGTTGTTCGGTTTGTGGATTTGTTTGTTTGTTTTCTTGTCTGTAATCTTTGTTGTTGTTGTTGTTATGTGCCGTCGAGTTGCCTGCGACTCATAGCGACCCTATGTACAACAGCCCTAAACTCCGCTCTGTCCTGTGCCAATCGCACTGTCTCTGACACTCCCATCCCAATTATCCCAGTCACTGAATCAATCCACCTCATAGAGGGCCTTCCTCTCCTGTGCCGTCCCTCCACCCTCCCAAGCATGATGTCTCTAAGGACCGGTCTCTCCTCACTACATGTCCAAAGTAAGTTAGACAGAGCCTCAGAATCCTTGCCTCCAAGGAGCCACCCGGTTTAACCCTCTCCAGGACAAATCTATTTGTTTTCCTAGCAGTCCATGGTATTCTCAGTACTCTTCTCCAGCACCACAGCTCAAAGGCATCAGTTCTTCTATCCTCCTTGGTCATTGTCCAACTCTCTGATGCATAACAGGTGATTGCGAAGACCATGGCCTGTATCAGATGCACCTTAGTCTCCAGAGAGACACCACTGCTCCTCAGCACTTTGGAGAGGTCCCTAACAGCAGACTTTCCCATGGCAATGCGCCTTTTAATTTCCTGGCTGCTGGTGCCAAGACTGTTGACTATGGAGCCAAGCAAACTAAAGCTGTGTACAATCTCAATCTCTTCACCATCCATCCTGATGCTGCCGATTGGTCCAGTGGTGAGAATCTTTGTCTTCTTGACATTGAGCCTCAATCCATATTGTAGCCTGCAGTCCTTGACACTCTGCAGCAGGCACTTCAGGTCCTCCTCAGTTTCAGCAAGCAGGGTTGTGTCATCCGCATAACGCAGATTGTTGATAAATTGTCCACCAATCCTGACCCCACGTTTCTCCTCATAGAGCCCAGCCTCCCGGATAATCTGTTCTGCATATAGGTTGAAAAGGTATGGAGATAGGATGCATCTCTGGTGTAAGCCCTTCCCAATTTTGAACCATGCAGTGTTCCCTTGCTCTGTTCTGATGACTGCCTCCTGGTCCAAGTATAAGTTTCGCATTAGAACGATCAAGTGTTCTGGGATTCCCATTCTTCTCAGAGTCAGCCACAGTTTGTTATGATCTACACAGTCAAATGCCTTTGCATAGTCAATGAAACACAGATAGACATTCCTCTGGTATTCCCTGCTTTCCATCTAACATGAGCTACAATATCTCTAGTACCACGACCCCTTCTGAAACCAGCCAGGACTTCTGGTAGTTCTCTGTTGATGTGCTGTTCCAGTCGTTTTTGGGTAATTTTCAGTAAAATCTTGCTTGCATGTGAAATCAGTGAAATTGTTCTGTAGTTTCCACATTCGGTTGGGTCGCCTTTCTTTGGGATAGGAACAAATATCGATCTCTCCCAGTCAGTTGGCCAAGTGGTCGTTCTCCAGATTTCTTGGCACAACTTGGTGAGCACGTCCAGGGCAGCATCTGTTAACTGAAATATATCAATTGGTATACCATCTATTACTGGAGCCTTATTTTTTGCCATGTCCTTCAAAGCAGCCTGAACTTCTTTCATCACCATAGGCTCTTGCTCATATGTTGTTTCATGAAATTCTTCTGTGTCTTCCAATTCCTTTCGATACAGTGACTCAGTATATTCCTTCCATCTTTTTTTAATACTTCCGGGATCATTTAACGTTCTGCCGAAAGCATCCTTGATTATAGCAACTCGAGGTTTGAATTTACAGAAGCAAATTGCTTAGGTGTTCCTTTTAAAGCACGACTGAGTGGATTCAAACTGCCAGTTTTTATATTAGTAACTGAGGTCATATCATTTGCATTATTCAGACAACTCTGCTATTTAGTAGAACTATCCAACTGATTTAGGGTATGTTTATGTTTTGAAGGATGACACCCAATCCTTGCTGAGTACCTTATCCAAGCCCCAAGCCAACACCTGCTCCACCTGAATAAAACTGGTCAGTGGCTCTGACATATAAGCAGTTTCTAGGTAACATGATATGGGATAAGTAGATCCTCTGACCATGAGTCAATTGCCTCAGCTCCTTAAATCCTTGTCTGATAAAATGTTGACTAGTACCTTGTACGAGTGTATCAAATACTTTCCCTCTCATTGTCACTGAATTGGAATTAACTCAGAGCTGACTCTGTAATGGGCATTGGGAGATTGTAAATCACAGGGAAAGAGATTTCCCATCTTTCCCCTATGGAGTCACTGATGGATTTGAACTGCCTGGGAGGTAGTCTGCACCTCTAGGTGCAACTCCCTACTGACATTGCCGTCAGAGTTTACTCAAACACTTACACATCCTTGACTACCAATGCTGCTGAGAACCTAGCAACAGAAAAGGCCAATCCATACTCAGAATATGTGCAGATTTTGGGTAGCATGCACTGACCCCACTGCCCATGTGGTAATGATCCAATGCAATTAACTTGCCACCAAGTGCTTGGTTCATTTCCTTGAGTGGTGGTGCTATGTTGGAAACTCAGACTTCAGTCTTTGTTTGCGGGCTGCTGAATATTCAGCAGTGATAGTAGTTAGGACAGCCTTAATTAGTTGGGCATCTACATAAGCTCTACCTTAGTCTGTTTTACTGTTCTCTTCATGTACATTTTAATGATTAATGACTAAAACTGGTAGACAGAAACTAACCAAGTCATCTTTCTGTACTTGGTTGTTGAATGTCGTTCTGTAACGGATGATCTCTGCTAATTGTTAGCATATGTGATCTAAAGATCGTCTCACTTTGTGGCCAGTATGATAAGTCCATTTGGATGTCTCTTCCACAGACCTCCTCATCTCATAGGCTCCTAAAAAACAAGCATGCGATTTGCCACTGTCATCTTCAAGTCAGATACCCCTAGCCTTTATGGTGTTCTCATTACTTTCCAATTGTAGTTGTTGTTGCTATGTGCCATTGAGTTGCCTATGACTCATAGTGACCCCGTGAACAATAATTCTGCCCTAACCTGAGCCAATTTCACAGTCTCTGGCACACCTAATCTCATAACTCCAGTCCATCCATCCAGGGTCTACCTCTCCTGCACCGATCTTCCATCCTTCCTTCTCCAAGGACTAGCCCCTCCTGGCAACACTGCTTAGCATACTTTCTAATGTTGGAATTCACTCTTCCCTGAAGTTCTGCTCCAATTATAACAAACTCTTGGGCCCAGTCTTCGAGTGTTTTCTGTCTTCTGGCTACAGGAGAGAAGCATTTCTTCATATGCTCCCAAGGAAACCCTCAGGCTTTCATACTTGGTCTTAAATTAGTAATTTGTCATTTTCAATCTTCCCTTATCTTTCTCCAATCAATCAAAAGCCACTGCCAGCATGTTTCATTGTCATTTCTCTTGAATTCCTCAAACACCTAAGATATTATACACTCCAGTACATTCCCTTGTGCCCGTATTTTCTTCCCAGTTTACCACTGGAAATTTTTGCAATTCATTGCGACCAAATTATTATTTTTGTTTGTTTGTTTTTGTTAGGTGCTGTTGAGTTGAGTACAGTTCATAGTGACCGTATGAACAGCTAACCTCAACTCTTCCATTGTCCTCATCATCTCTGAGACACTAGAACCCATTGCTGAAGTCACTGTGTCAATCAATTCTTCCCCAACACTTAGTGGTTAGATCCTCATTGCTGGCCAGCTGGCAAATGATGTGGCTCCAAAATCCCATTGTAGATTCTGCTTCCTAGGGTCACTGTTGGCACTGCTTAGTTATTTAGGGAGTTCTCTCAGAAGAATTGTGTGTAAAAGAATGAGAAAAGTAGGCTTAGGCAGGAAAAGAAGTTGAATTCTAATGGAGATGCAACAAACAATTCCCTAGTCTTGTCTTGTTACTGTAGTAGGTGATAACAGTGGCTTTGGTTTGGTGAGTCTTTATGTGAGTCTTTGGCAGTTGACCACTAGCACAAATATTGATGGTTCAATTCTATCCAAAGGTATTGTGACACACTGCTGAAAAAAAAAGCAGCTATTAAAAACCCTGGGGAGCATGATCTGACATGCATGAGGTTGCCAGGAGTTGTAGCTGACTTGACAGCATTTGGTTTTGGTTTGGTTTGCTGTGATTATCATGGGCAATCACATGGGCAGTGGCTCCTAGTTGATCCTCCAGCAGGTTTTTAAGAGGCTGTAAATTGCACAGGAGGAGATTGGTCAACCATCACCCATGTTGTTGCTGGTGACCTCAATTCTCCTGCCTTTAGATTGGCAATGCAACTCCTTACTTAGTCCATCAGAGCACAAGAGAAAGAATGACTGCTACACAAGTGTCCTATGTGCAGATCTTTTCTAGGAAGTATTTTGCTTTTTATATTCTTGAGAAGTGCATATTATGCAAATTAGAAGTCTTGGATATGCATATGCAGTCAGTTCTTGTAAATGTTTGGAGGCTTATATTTTACAACATTGTTTTGTTCTCTCCTCTTATTTATATAGGCAGCAAGCCACTCTTTGGATTTCAGAATAAGTGAGCTTCACTTTGTGTTGGAGTTTATTTTATATTTGCTTGTTTTTTGCTTCTGGGGGAAGCCTCTACGTTAATTATTCTTGGGTTTCCAGGAGAATAATATACTCTCAGTCTGGGGTAATTAGGCAGTCTAATTAACCTTAAAAAAGCAAAACATAGCTTTATAGTGGCTACATCCCCTTCATTAGGGTGCGTTAGCTCATCTTAACTGGCATAGTTAATACTGGTGATTTCCATATCATTTCCCATGGTACTTAGCACCATAACTTGAAATGGAACCACATTTGAGAGCCCACTGGAGAGTGAGTTAATGAAAGTTGGCTCTATCACAAGCAGAGATTCTTGCAATAGGCTCAGGTTCTATCTTTCTATTTACTGCAAGGTACTTAAAAGGAGGATTTTAAAGTGGAAGAAAAGCTTTTGGAGCAATCATTTTCAAATAATTAGCTTAGGAATAATTTGGAAACTATCACTCGCAGCACTTTAATAACGTAAAGTAAGCTATTTCTGGAAATGTTAATGGAAAGCAAACTCCTTGGAGGTGGCAGAGTTAAAAGATCTGTAAGAATGGCTATTAATTATGCCCAGAGCTCTCTGTCTGTTATTAGGTGCTGCAGTTGTAAGGCAAGATAATGCTGCATTCAGATTTCATAGTGCTCTCCCATTAGACAGAGTAATCCCAGTCGGTCTGGAATTCGAGTCTTGGTAGAAGCCACTCATTTCTCAAATGGAAGAATTCTTTGTTCATGTCCCTACGGTGCCTGCCTGTGATTTCCCTTCTTTTAATGAGGGGATTATGGAACAAATATTTAGAATTACCAAATACACATCACATTCAAAGTTCCAGTACTGAAACAACTGAGATAACTATACTTTTCAGTAACTTCTTTTTTCAGCTAGCATCCTTAAGAAAAGAAGTTCCAGCGGTATCATGTTTTGGGCAGAGGCTTTGCTCAGGATGAGAAAGATGAGCAGTCTCCAGGAAAGCTCACAGCCTTTGAAACTGGTGGAAGGTCACTGTGGGTGGGAATGAACTTGGCAGCAGGGCTTGTTTGTCCATTTTGGGGGGTGGTGGTACATGAAGGAAAATCCAAATTTCACACATCAGTGCAGAGTTGCTGGAACAAGGTTCCATTGCTGGGGTGTACCTGCCCGTTTATGATGAAGTGTAGTATTTTGAGCTTTAAACATCTCATCTCCTCCACTTCACTCATTATCTTCTTTTTTTAAATTTATACTAGTTTTTGGTTTGTTTTTTTTTTTTTTTTACAAAATTTGAATACATTGTTATTCAGACCAGATTCTTCCATTTTCCCTCACCCTCCACCCATCAAATTGTACAACACCATGATTCATCCTCTCTCCGACATCCTCGTTCCTCTGCTTCCACCCTCTTCCCACCTTGGATCTTCATACTAATTTTATAATAATGGTCTGATATAATATTTGTCCTTGTAGACTTAGTTTACTCAGCATAATACTTTCCAGTCCCTCCCAAGCTAGGCAATAATTTACAAAATCATTGCTCCTGCATGCTGCATAGTATTCCATTGTATGAATATACCATAATTTGTTAATCCATTCGATTGTGGTCAGACATCTGGTCTGTTTCCATGTTCTTGTGATGGTGAATTACTCTGCTATAAACACTGGTATACAAGTCTCCATTTGTGTCTCAGTTCTCATTTTCTCAGGACATATTCCAAGCAGTAGAATAGCTGGGTTATATGGAATTTCTATGTTCAGTTTTTTCAGGAAGCGCCAAAGTGTCTTCCAGAGTTGTACTGTTATACAATCTCACCAACAATGTATAAGAGTTTTTATCTCACCACATCCTCTGCAATATTTATTACTTGCTGTCCTGTTAAATTTGCCACTGCTACTGGGTTTAGCTGGTTTCTTGTTGTGCTTTTGCTTTGCATCTCTCTTGTTGCCAGTGATTTGGAGAATTTCTTCATGTGTCTGTTGGCCATCTGAAAGAAGAATATTTTAGAGGCCCCTTAAAATGTGTAATTAAGTTCTAGGAACCTCCTGCACTCAAAACTGGAGCATAATGCCAGTTTCATGATTTTACATAGTTTCACCAACTATTTCCTCCTCTTGGCTTCCCCTCCTAGCCCACCCCAGAAGCAAGCATCCATTCCTCTGCTATAGGAGGCTTTCAGTTCTGATCTATGCATCTGTCAGTTTATTGAATTGTGGTGACTTGCCATTTGCTCAATGCTGGATCTTATACCACTGGCATGTTTCCGACTTCCAAACCAAGACAGACTAGGAATAAAGAACTACCAATTTGCTTTCCAAACTCACCCAGGGAGAACTTCATTTGTCAAAGCAGAATATTTTTTCATATAGTGTTGGAAGGTGAGCCTCCTCAGTTGAAAACCAACCAAAAAAAAAAAAAAAACAACCCAAACTCACTGCTGTAAAGTCAATGGCGACTCACAGATACCCTTTAAGGCAGAGTAGAACTGCACCTTAGGTTTTCCTAAGATTATATCTTTATGAAAGCAGGCTACTACATCTTCCTCCTGCAGAGTGGCTAGTGGATTTGAACTGATGACCTTACTCTTAGAGCTCAGTTTTTAACCCATAGTACCACTAGACTCCTTTCTAGATTAGAAAGCATTCAATCTACTCAGTGACCAATAAACAACATTATGGTATCAAAAAGGGGTCTTGAGCAAAACAATGGTGAGGATGGTGTAACACTTGACAATGTTTTTCTCTGTTGGGCATGAGGTCACAATATTATTGTCATTAAGTGCATTAACTCAACTGCAGCTCACAGTGACCCTATGAGCAATGATTCTGAATCCTATCCTGTGCCATCCTCATCATTCCTGACACACTCTAGCCTACCATTACAGTCACTGTGTCAATCCATCTTGGTAAAGGTCTTCTTCTCCTTCATTGATTGTCTACCTTTCCAAGCAAAATGTCCTTTTCCACGGACTGGTCCTTCCTAACAACATGCCTAAAGTATGTCAGATGTAGTTTTACCATCATTGCTGCCAGGGATCACCCTGGCTGCAACTTTTTCAAGACGTATATGTTTGTCCTTTTGGCAGTCCTTGGGATTTTCAGCACTATTCTCTAGCACCATAACTCAAAGATATCAACTCTTTTTCTGTAATCCTTATTAATTGTCAAACTTTGAGATGCATAGCAAGTGATGTGAAAAAAATTATGACTTGAATAAAGCTCACCTTAGTCTTCAAACTAACATCATTTTTCAAAATTTTGGAGAGGTCCTGGCAATAGATTTTCCCAATGCAATAAATATTCTTATTTCCTGGTTGCTGATGACAAGGGTATTGATTGTGGCTCTAAGCAAGATGAAGTCATTGATAATTTATTTTTTTTTAAAATTTTAATGAATGTTTACAGAGACTTTGGATTTCCACTCATTCGTTTTTGCACACTTTCCTCCCTCCCCACCGAACACCCCCAGTTCACTTGTCTCTTCGAAAAGTAAAAAAAAAAATTCTTTCATTGCGCCCGCCTCCCACTCCACTCCACTATGCAGCTTTCATTCTGGACTCTTGTCATGACAATAATACCTAATCATATATTCCTCCTAAACAATTCTCTCCCTCATCTATGTCAATGCAGAATACATTATTTATCCCCCCTTAATTTTCCCCAACCCCGATGTCAGTCATGCTTTACAACAGTGACACAATGTAGTATTTGTTCTTTTATGACTGATCATTCACTCAGCATAATGTCCTCCAGGGTCACCCATTTTGTCTAGTATTTCATGAGTTCCTTGTTTTTCAATGCGTTGTGTGAATATACCACAGCTTCTCTATCCATTTGTTTGTTGATAGGCACTTGGGTTGTTTCCAAATCTTTGCTATTGTGAACAAAGCCTCAATAAACATGAATGTGCATAAATTTGCTTGGGTGACAGTTCTGGCATCTTTAGGATATATTTCCAGTAGTGGAATTGCTGGGTCAAATGATATTTCTATTTCCGACTTTTTGAGAAAGAGCCAGACAGTCTTCCATAATGGTTGCACCATTTTACAACCGTGAATAGGGTTCCAGTTTCTTCACAACCTTTCCAACATTTTTTGTTTGCTGTTCTGTTAAATTTTGCTATTCTTACTGGGGTGAGATGATATCTCATACTTGTTTTGATTTGCATCTCTCTTAGAGCTAGGGATTTTGAAGATTTCTTCATGTGTTTGTTCACTATCAAAACGTCTTATTTGGTGAAGTGTCTGTTCATATCCTGTGCCCATTTTTTCAATTGAGTTGTTTACCTTTATCTTGTTATGGTGCTTGAGTATTTTACAAATTCTAGACATAAGTCCCTTATCTGACATGTCATTGCTGTTGTTATGTGCCATCGAGTCGCTTGCAACTCATAGAGATCTTATGTACAAGAGCTCTAAATGCCGTTCTATCCTGTGCCAACCTAGCTATCCCAAACACACTTATTCCCACCATTACCAAATATTTTTTCCCCAATATGTGGCTTACCTTTTCACTCTGTTGGAGAAGATTTTAGATGTGTATAGGGATTTTATTCTTAGAAGGTCCCATTCATTTACTTTATCATCTCCTGGTTGTAGGTTTTCCAGGGTGTTTGGAAGACTGTTTATGTTATGGATTAGGGCTTCTAGGGTTCTTCCAGGCTTTTCTCTAATGAAGTTTATACTCCTTGGTTGTAGTCCTAGGTCCTTGATCCACTTTGAGTTGGCTTTTGTGTATGGAGTGAGTTGTGGATCTTCCTTGAGTTTTCTCCAGATCTCCAATTTTGCCGAAACCATTTTTTAAAAAGACTGTCATTTCCTCACTTAACTGGTTTCATCTCCTTGTCAAAAATCACTTGACCATGCATAGATGGGCTGATTTCAGGGTTCTCAATTCTATTCCGTTGATCTATGTGTCTTTCACTGTACCAGTACCGTGCGGTCGTGACTACCACAGCAGTATGGTAAGATTTGAAATCAGGGAATGAGATACCTCCTACCTTGTTCCTATTTTAAGGAGTGCTTTGCTTATTTGGGGCCCCCTTCCTTTCCAAATGAAATTGGAGGTTGCCTTTTTCATCTCACTGGAGAATGGAATTGGTATTTGCATTGGGATTGCATTGAATGTATAAATTGCCTTTGGTAGTATCATTTTCACAATATTGAATCTTCCTATCCATGAGCAAGGTATATTCTTCCAATTCTCCAGGTCTCTTTTTGTTTCTTGTGGTAATGTTTTGTAATTTTCTTTGAATAAATCCCTTGTGCTTCTGCTTAGATTTACTCCCAAGTAGTCATTCTTGTAATTAGCTATTCTGAAGGGTGTTGTTTTTCTTAGCTTCAGTTCTGGACAGTCTTTGAAACTGTATAGAAATCCAATTGATTTTTGTACATTGATTGTGCATCCTGCCACTTGAATGAATTGATCAACTATGTCCAGTAGTTTTCTTGCTGAGTCTTTAGGGTTTTCTAGGTATTCTATCATATCATCTGCATACAGAGATAATTTTACCTCTTCTTTCACTATTTGGATACCTTTTATTTCCTTCTCTTGTCTTATTGCTATCACTAAGATTTCCAATACAATATTGAATAGGAGAAGTGATAATGGGCATCCTTGCCTAGGTCTTGTTCTCAAAGGGAATTCCTTTAATCTCTCTTCATTGAGAAAAATGTTGGCTCTTAATTTTGTGTGTATATTTTTTACTATGTGGAAGAAATTCCCTTCAATTCTATTTTTTTTTAGTGTTTTAATCAGGAAATGGTGTTGGATTTTGTCAAAGGCCTTTTTCTGCATCAATTGATAGGATCATGTGGTTCTTGTCCTTTGCTTTCTTAACGTGATGAATTACACTGATTATTCTTCTTATGTCGAGCTATCCTTGTATACCTTTTCTTTTACGAATCCCACTTGGTCATGGTGAATTATTATTATGATGATGATGATGATGATGATGATGATGTCCTTGGATTCTATTGGCCAGAATTTGTTTCAGGATTTTTGTGTCTATGTTCATTAGAGAGATTGGCCTATAGTTTTCTATTTGGGTGGTGTCTTTACCTTGCTTTGGCATCGAAGATTTTTGCTTCCTAGAATGAGTCTGGGAGAATTCCATCTTTTTCTATTTTCTGAAATATTTTATCTAAAATTGGGGACAGTTCTTTTCTGAACGTTTGATAAATTTCACTTGTAATATCATCTGGTTTAGGACTCTTTTGTGGCTGGAAGTTGTTTTATTACCTTTTCAATTTCTTCTTTTCTAATTGGTGTGTTCACGTGTTCAATGTTAGTTTGTGTCAGTTTAGATAAGCTGTGAATTTCT
>NW_006399791.1:19891973-19902313 GCF_000299155.1 Elephantulus edwardii
ATTGAAAAACAAGGAACTCATGCAATATTATTCAAAATGGGTGACCCTGGAGGACATTATGCTGAGTGAGGTATCTCAGTCACAGAGGGACAAATGCTATATGGTGCCACTGTTGTAGAATGAGGCTGACATCGGGATGGGGGTAAGACTGAGAAAAACTGGATGAAATATTTTTACAGCATTGAAGTCTTTGGGGGAGAGAATATTTTATATTTTAGGGCTTTATGTTTATCGTAAGAGTACAGAATGAGGGTTGCAGAGTGGATTATATTTGGGGGTTGGTGGATGTGTGTGGGGGATTGCGTACCAATGAGGGAGTTTTTCTTTTGTGTTTGAAGGAGAGGAACAAACGGGGTGGGGGTGGGGTGGGGGCGGGGAGAGGGGTGCAACAATGAATGAATGGAATTCCAAAATCTCTGTAGATGTTCATTGAAATGAAAAATAAAGAAATTTTTTGAAAAAAGAATCAATGGTCATTTTTTCCTCCGTTTTGATGTGTTTGCTTATTGCTATAAATTGACCTCTCTCTGATTACTGCTTTGGCGGTTTCCCAGAGGTTTTGATAAGAGGTGTTTTCATTGTCATTTGTTTCAAGAAACTTAAAATTCATTTTTTATTTCTTCTAGTACTCACTTTTGTTCAAGCAAGATATTGTTCAGCTTCCAAATGTATGATTTTCCCCTTCTTTATCCTCTTATTATTATTAATTTTTAATTTTGTAGCACTGTAGTCTAATAAGATGCTTTGTATTGCCTTGTGACCTAAAAGGTGTTGTGTTGGAGTAAGTTCCATGCACACCGGGGAAGAATATCTACTGTGATATTTCTCTGTGTGTGTGCATTAGCCTATAAATATCTATGTGATTTAGTTTATTGTGTCCTTTAATTCTTCAGCATCTTTGTTGAGTTTCTTTCTCGTAGTTCTGTCTTTTCTTGAGAATGGTGTATTGAAGTCTCCAGCTACTATAGTAGTGCTGTCTACTTCCTTTTTGAGTTTTATTAATATTTGTTTTATATATTTCGCAGGTCTTTCATTTGGTGCATAGATATTTATTATTGTTGTGTGCTTTTGTTCTATTGACCTTTTAAACACTATATAATGACCTACCCTGTCTTTTGTGATGGTTTTGCAATGAAATTTATTTAATCAGAGATCATTACCACTATTTCTGCTTTTTTTCTGCTTGCCATTTGCTTGGTATATTTTTTTCCACCCTTTTATTTTTAGTCTGTCTTTATCTTCATTTTTTAGGTGTGTCTCTTGTAGACAGCATATAATATAACATAACTCCCTTAGGTTCTTTTTTCCTACTAATATCTTGATCTCTCCTTTATATTTGATGAACAATTTTGCTGGGTACAGTATTCTTGGTTGACAGTTGTATTGTTTGAGGGTTTTGTATATGTCATTCTACTGTCTTGTTACTTGAATAGTTTCTTCTGAGAAATTGTCACTTAAACTCCCCCTTATAGGTTACTCTTTGTTTCTCCCTCGTTACTTTCAGAATTCTCTCCTTATCTTTGGTTCTGGCAAATTTGACTGTAATATGCCTTGGCATTTTTCTTTTGGGGTCTCTTCTATATGGTATTTACTCAGCTTCTTGAATATATATTCTCTCATTCTTCATTATGCCTGGGAAGTTTTCTTCTAGTAATTGTTCCACAATTTTTTTTTTTGGTGCCTTTACTTGCTTCTTCCTGTTCTGGGATTATGATGACATTCATGTTATTTCTCTTGATGGTGTCCCACATTACGCTTAGGTTTTCTTCTTTTCCCTTCCTTTTAGATTCTGCCTTTTACTTTAGCAGATCACTGGTGACAATTCTCTCTTCTATTCACTAGTTCTGTGTTCCATCTCTTCAACTCTGTTCATGTGTCCCTCCACCATGTTGAAACATTATACTTCATATTTTGGATCATTGTTTCTTGCTTTTCCAGATCCTCTAATGCTTCATTTGTTTTATCTGCATTGTTTTGGATTATTTTTTTAAGCTCCACCTGGGTTTTTTTTTTTTTCAATGTCCTGTAATTCTTTAAGTTTATCTTCCACCCGTTGAAAATATTAAATTATTGTTCTTTTAAATTCTATGTCAGAAGTTTCCGTTAGACATTTTGGCTTCAGGAAATCGCTTGATATTGTGTCACATTTGGGGGGTGACATCTTGCTTTGAGCTTGTGTAGGTTGTGAAGTAGCCTGCTTCTTATGTGACATTCCTGTGATGGAGTTTTCCATGTCTGAGGCAATCATAGGTTCTTGATCTGAAGTCACTGCTCTAGAAGAGAGTGGGGCTGCTACCCTGCCTGTCTTCTTCTCTGAACTTCTGACCCTGTGACAGCAGCCTTTCGTTGCAACTAAGTCAGACCAAGGCACTCTGGATCAAAGACAAGTTAGTTGACTGAATGTGGAGGCACAGTGCAGGGTGAAATGGGTGTGGGGTGGAATGGGTGTGAGGCGGGTATGGGTGCAGAGAGGGCAGGGCAGGCACAGATGCAGGATGGACACCCATGGGAACCTGACTCAGATCGAACTGTGCAGTGTTATTGTGTGGGGACCTCATTCAAATTCCAGCTACCTGGCTCTCTCTGGGTGGTTTTTGTCCAGTGGGGCTCTGGATCTAGCAGGGTTCTGGATCTGGGGGGCTCTGGGTCTGACAGGGCACTTGGTCCTGTGGGGGTTAAGAAAACTCAGTTAAATTTCCACTCTCCTGCTTGCTCCTGGCAGGTGGGTCTCAAAGTGGCTCGACGGGCAGCTCCTGTTGGGGTTCATCTGGTGGTTCCCTCCATGGCTCACTGCTCTTGTAACTCCCAAACTAATTGTCTTAATAATAATTCTCACTCAAATTCCTATTGTCTTTCTTGCTCCCTGTACCATTGCTCCCTGAGCAGCTGCTCCCTACAGCATTGCTCCCTCATCATTGATAATTTCTATCTTTTCTCTATCTATCATAATGATGTCTATTAGTCTGGTGGTGAAGATTTTTTTTTATAAACATTGAAGTGGAAATATTAAGACTTGGCAAAATTGACAGTTGCAACAGCAACTAAGAGAGGCCAATGGTAAATCTCCAGAGCTGTGGGACAAATATTTTATTTTAAAAGGAAGAAAGGCAAAAAAATCAGAAAAAAGGAAGTCTTCTTACATCTTTCCTATATCTATATTCACTCATTCTATTTCTCTGATTTATCCCACCTCCGTTTTTTATGATTTCCATTTGATAAAACTCTGTCCATTGAGTTTTACTTAAAATGTCAACAATATCTGTGACATCATTTTGATCTCTAAATCAAATGTGACTATCTCCTTTGTATGCTAAACACAGTTTTATGCTTACTTAATAGACTATGTTGTTTACTTTGTAGTTTTTTAAAATTTTATTTAAATTTATTATTAATTTCAGTAAAAATTTACAGAGACTTTGGATTTCTATTCATTCATTGTTGCATTTTTCTCCCCTCCCAACCCCCCCCCCCAGTACACTAGACTCTTGGAAAGTAAAAGAAAAAGTCTTTCATTGTTTTACAAACCCAGGTCCACTCCACCATGTAGCCCTCGCTCTAGACTCCTGTCATGACAAAAATACCTAATCACATATCCCTTTTAAACAGTTTTCTTCCTCGTCTGTTTCAATGCAATATACATTATTGAACCCATCTTTCGCAGTCTTTCCCCAACCCCAAAGTCAGTCCTGTTTTACAACAGTCATCATGCACTATATGTCCTCTTGTGACTGAGATACTTCACTCAACATAATGTCCTCCAGGGTCACCCATTTTGAATAATATTGTATGATGTCCTTTTTTTTCAATACAGCAGAGTATTCCATTGTGTAAATATACCACAGCTTCTCTATCCATTCATTTGTTGATGGGCACTTAGATTGTTTCCAACTCCTTGTTATTGTGAACAAAGCCTCAATAAATGTGGGTGTGCATATATCTGCTTGGATGTCAGCATTCTACTTAACTTTTTAGACAAAATTATTTTTACACAGTGCATCCTGATTGAAGTTTTCTGACTTCAGAGAAACACAGCAAGTTGTAAACTGGAGATGTAGGAAACAAAGAAACAAGCTTAATATTGTGACTATAGAAACAAGCTTTTGCTTTTTCCTAAACCATGAAGACAGCAAAGAGCAAGGGCCTGACAAAAATTTTAGACTATTCTGCTCATCTATGCTTCTAATTGTTCTAAAACAAAAGAATGACTCATCTTTCTTTTGAACAAACATCTTTCTGCTATTCACCTGCTTAATAGATAAGCATCTTTTTTAAACAAGAGGGACTCCTTTAGAATAAGTTCATATTTATTCTTCCCTTCTTTATTTATTTACACCAAATCTACAGTATAGCTAATTACAGACTTGTTTTTTAAATAAAATTATAATAATGTTGCCAATGAGGGCATAGTGTAATCTCATTGCTGAAGCATCAGTGGCTGTGTATGTGTGATATTAAATCAATTGGAGGCTGATTCCTGTGCAACTGCATACTTTTATCCTTAGATAACATCTTTCATCTTTCAACACTTTAATGGCTACTATCAAGGGCTTACTGTGACAGTACACTGGCTCTGATCCTTTGATAGCTCCTCAAAATCTCCATTAGCAGGGATCACAAGGTTTTATTTAAGATGCAAGACAATTTATGCAAAGCCAGTGAAATCTGACTGAAAAAATTCTAATCTTGAGTAAAGAAAATGGATTCGTGCAGCAGGGTCCATGTTCACAGGTCCTGCTGTGCTGCAACCTTTCCTGCCTTATCCCCAACCTCCCAGTGACCGCTCCACACATGCGCAGAAACACTGAGCAACATTCAGACAGGAAGCTGAAAGGAGGGAAGAAGAATTCTGAATAGAGAGAAAAAGGAAATAGCAAAAATATAAGTCATGACACAGAGACAACCCACTTCATTGTGTTATTTTTTTAAAAGCCAGGAGATGGTACTTTAGAGTTGGTCAAGGAAGAAAAACATCAGAGAAAGAAAACACTTACAAATCTTACTTGCATGTCCTAGACACATATATACTATATTTTTAGCCATTCCAGTCACATATTTTTGCTACTTTTTAGATATCATTAAATTGGTTATAGCTCATAACAAAATGAAATTTTGCTGAATTCTGAGCCATCTTTATAATCATTGCAATGTTTTGAGCTCATTGTTGTATTGCAACCACTGTATCAGCTCATCTCACTGTATTTTTTACTGACCCTCTCCTTTGCCAAGCCTGATATCCTTCACCAGTAATTGGTTGTCTATTATGGCATGTCATAACTTGCCACTCTTGCTTTTAAGAAGCACTCTGGTTATTCTTTATCTAAAACAGATTGGATTGCTTGTTTTCTTGCTGTCTGTGCTGTGCTCCGTGTTCTTTGTCTGAGCCTTTATTAAAATGTGTCAACCCTTAGTTCTGCTTTCTCAGTGTTTCACTTTCTCAAGCATTTGAAGTTCCTGAATATACTAACTCTTGGGTCAGACTCTTCGTAGTTCTCAAAGTGGTATCTTCAGTATTTCACAATTCAAAGAATTCTTTTGTAGTGATTTACACAATAATACATCCTTTGACTCCCTGACTTAACACTTTTCTGAGAATTCATTGCTGATCCAAGAATGAATACCTTCATAAGTTTAACTTTATCATTTTTCCATGATGTTGTTTATTGGTCCAGTAGTAAGAGTTTTGGTTTTCTTCTGTTCAGGTATAATCAGCTCTGAAGGCTGTGACTTTTGTTCTTCATCAATAAGTTCTTTAAGTTATCTTCAGTTTGACAAGCAAGGTTGTGTCATCTTGTGTATCTAAGTTTTATGGCTGCTGACAAATCTACAAATCTGTCTGACTCACAGAGACTGACACCAGGGTCAATGATACCTTATCACTGTGGTCCATGTGATTTTCATTGACTGACTCTTTGGAATTAGATCTCAAGACTCTTGTTTTCTTCCTTCGTCTGTAAACTGTCAAAACCAAATTAATGTAATATCAACATACAAACCTTCACTAACAAGTGGATAATGTCTGTGCCTAAAGTACATTGGCTAGGAAATGGATTCAATTGTCCTCTGAATGGAAGATGAGAATTTCCCCATTGGCCCATCAATGCCCCACCAAATATATTAACATCTATTATTCTCCAAGTTTTTGAAGACTCATATTGCAGAAAACTCACTACTCTCTACATTTATGGATTTAGTCTACTATGGAGGAGGGGAAAAACCCCAAAAAACACCCACACAACAAAAATAACAAAAACCTACACATGATAATAATGGGCGACTGAAATGCAAAAGTTGGCAACAGGGAAGAAGGATCAGTAGCTGGAAAACATGGGCTCAGTAAGAGAAATGAGGCTGGAGATAGAATGATAGAGTTCTGCACACTCAATGATTTATTCACTGCAAATACCTTTTAAAAGAAACATAAACACAGGCTATACACATGGATTTCACCTGATGGTATGCATAGGAATAAAATAGATTACATTTGTGGAAAGACTTGATGGAGAAGCTCAATATCAGCAGTGAAAATCAGGCTGGGTGCTGATTATGGGACTGACCACCAACTACTCATATATAAATTCAAGCTGAAGTTGAGTAAAATTAAATCAAGTCCACGGGAACCAAAATTTGACCTTAAGTCTGTCCCACTTGGATTTCAAAACCGTCTCAGGAGCAGATTTGAGGCCCTGAGCACCAATGAGCGTAGACCAAATGAGCTCTGAGGGTATCAAAAAAATCATCCATGAAGAATGCAAAAGATCATTACAAAGGCTGAAAAAGAAGAAAAGACCAAGATGGATGTCAGATGAGACTCAGAGTATTGCATTAAAGCACCGAGAAGCCAAAGCTAAAGGAAGAAACCAAGAAATCAAAGAGCTGAAAAGAAAATTTCAAAAGGCAGCTCGGGATGACAAAGCAAGATGCTATAATGAAATGTGCAGAGAGATGTAGTCAGAAAATCAAAAGGGTTGAATTCATTCAGTGTTTCTTAAGCTGAAGGAGTTGAAAAACAAATTCAAGCCACGGGTGGCAATACTTAAGGATACTTTGGGTGGAATGTTAAATGATCCGGGAATTATCAAAAGAAGATGGAAAGAGTACACAGAGTCACTGTATCAGAAGGAATTGACTGACTCAGAAGAATTTCATGAAATAACATATGAGCAAGAGCCTATGGTGATGAAGGAGGAAGCTCTAAAGGAATTGTCAAAACACAAGGCTCCAGGAGTTGATGGTATACCAACTGACATATTTCAATAAACAGACACTGCCCTGGATGTGCTCACTAACTTGTGCCAAAAAATCTGGAGGACAGCCAGCTGGCCGACTGACTGGAAAAGATTGATATTTGTTCCCATTCCAAAGAAAGGTGACCCAACAGAGTGCAGAAATTATCAAACAATATCATTAATATCACATGCAAGTAAGATTCTGCTGAAAATTATCCAAAGACGTTTGGAACAATATGTCAACAGAGAATTGTCAGATGTGTAGACTGGATTTAGAAGAGGACGTGGTACTAGGGATATTATAGCTAATGTTAGATGGATCTTGGCAGAAAGCAGAGAATACCATAAGTAGTCTATCTGTGCTTCATTGACTATGCAAAGGCATTTGACTGTGTGGATCACAACAAGCTGTGGCTGACTCTGAGAAGAATAGGAATCTCAAAATATTTGATTGTGCTGATGCGAGAGACACTACATGGTTGAAAATAAAGAAGGGGGTTCATCACGGATGTATTCTGTCTCTATACATTTTCAATCTGTATGCAGAACATATCATCCAAGATGCTGGGCTGTACGAGGAGGAATGTGGCATCAGGATTGGTGGAAGAGTCCCCAACAAACTGTGTTATGCAGATGACACAACCCTGCTTGCTGAAACTGAGGAGGACCTGAAGCACTTGTGCAGAAGGTCAAGGACTACAGCCTCCTTTATGGATTGAAGCTCAACATCAAGAAAACAAAGATTCTTACCACTGGGCCAATTAGCAGCACCAGTATGGATAGTAAAGAGATTGAGATAGTTAACAGTTTTAGTTTACTTGGCTCCACAGTCAACACTTTTGGTAACAGCAGCCAGGAAATCAAGAGATAAATTTCATTGGGAAAGTCAGCTGTGAGGGACCTCTCAAGAGTACTGAAGAACAACGACATCATGCTGGAGACTAAAGTGTGCCTGATCCGGGCTATAGTCTTCGCAATTACATGCTATACATTGGAGAGTTGGACAGTGAATAGGGATGATAGAAAGAGAATTGATGCCTTTGAGCTGTGGTGCTGGAGAAGAGTGTTGAATATACCATGGACTGCTAAGAGAACAAAACAGGTTTGTCCTAGAGAAGGTGAAGCCAGAATGCTCTTTGGAGTCAAGGATTCTGAAGCTTTGTCTGACATACTTTGGGCACGTTGCAAGGAGGGACAGGTCCTTGGAGAGGGACATCATGTTTGGCAGAGTGAAGGGGCAGCGAAGGAGAGGAAGACATTCGATGAGATGGATAGATTCTGTGACTGGAGCGGTGGGAATAAGTGCATTTGAGATGGCTGTGTTGGCACTTCTAGTACACAGGGTCACTATGAGTCGCAAGTGACTCGATGGCACATTCATTCCAAACTAATGTGTGTTAAATCAATATTTATTCATTTAAGATATAAGAGCTCTAGTGGCTTAATGGTAAGTAGTTGGGTTCAAATCCACTAGCTCCTCTATAGGAGAAAGATGGGCAATTTCCTCCTGTGTGATTCACAGCCTTTGAAAACCAAGTGGAATATCTACTATGAGTCAGTTCTGACTTGATTGGATGTAATATGACATAAAGAAATGCAATAAAACACTGTTTAAAGAAGAATACTTGGAATTAATTGAAAATAACAGGTAAGGAATATGGGACAAATGTTCCAGAGCTTCTGGTAGTTGTGATCTATCTAGAAGTCAGCTAACTGCTCCTAAGTGCCCTTTATTGATTTCATGTCCTTTAATGGAGTGCCAAGTGATAAAAAGTAGGAGAATATTTGATAGTTTATATTGTTTAAGAGCCTTTTAGTAGCCATTATTTCTTTGCAAAGAGCTAGACATTTCCTCTAACAAAAAGAGTATCTAGTTCCTGTCTTCTAGGAATGAATTCAGCTGGCAAATGCAGAACTGCAAACGACTAGGAATTGTAGACAGAATGTGCCCTTGAGTTGAGTGAGACCCATTGTGAACCTATGAACAACAGATCCGAACCCTGTCCTATCTTGTAGCATCCTCACACTTCATGAAACATTAGAGTCCATTGCAGTAGTCATTAGGTCAATGCACGTGGTCTAGGGTCTTTTTCTCCTTCACCAACTCTCTACACTTTCAGTCATCATATCCCTCTCCAAGGAGTAGCACCTCCTAACAACATGCCTGAAGTATATGGGGTGCAACATCACGACCCTTGTTTCCAAAGAGCACTCTAGCTGCACCCTTTCCAAGACATTTATTTATTCTTTTGGTAGTCCATGGGGTGTTCAACACTCTTTTCCAACACCACAACTCAAAGGCATTAATTTTTGTATCCTCCTTATTCATTATCCAACTCTGATGCATAGCAAGTGATTAGAAAGATCAATAAAGATCATGACCTGAATCATAAAGCACTTTAGTCCTCAAACTGATATCATTACTCCTCAATAATTTGGCGAGTTCCCTAGCTACAGACTTTCCCAGTGCAATGTATTTCCTGAATTCCTGACTGCTGGTACTAAGGATATTAATTGTGGGTCCAAGTAAGATGAAGTTGTTGGCCATTTCAATCTTTTCTCTATCTATCATCATTTTGCCTATTGGCCCAGTCGTGAGAATCTGTGTTAGATGCTACCCAGATTGAAGGCTGTATTCTTTGATCTTCTGCAACAAGTGTTTCAAGTCCTCCTCACTTTCAGCAAGCAAGGTTGTGTTATTTGCATAATGCAGGTTATTGATGGGTTTCCCTTCAATTGTGATGCCACATCATTTTTGATAGAGTCCAGCATCTCAAATAATTTGCTGATTGAATGAGTATGGAGATGGACTAGGACACATTCCCTTCTTAATTTTAAACTATGTATAGCGTGCTTGTTTGGGTCCACTATCAATTCTTTTGGAATCAGCAGCTAGGAAATCAAGACAAACTGTATTAGGAAAATCTGCTGTCAGGGACCTCTCCAGAGTGTTGTAGAACAATAATATCAGTCTACAGACTAAGGGACACCTGATCTAGGCCATAGTCTTTGCAATTGTTTGCTGTACATCAGATAGGTGTACATTGACTAAGGATTATAGAAGAAAAACGGATGCCTTTAAGTTGTGGTTCTGGAGAAGAGTATTTAATATAC
>NW_006399791.1:19902753-19904653 GCF_000299155.1 Elephantulus edwardii
CTCTGAGATTCCCATTATTCTCCATATTAGCCATAACTTGTTAAGACACACTCAGTCAAATGATAGTCAATAAAAGATAAATAGACATTCTTCTGGTATTCTTTACCTTCAGCCAGGCAATGATATCCATGGTGGCATGACCTCTTCTAAATCCTGATTAAACTTCTGGAAGTTCCCTTTTATGTACTATTCTAGATATTTTTGAATGATATTCAGCAGTAGTTTGCTTGTACATGATATTAATGATATTGTTCGATAGTTTCCACATTCTGTAGGATCACCTTCTTGGGAACAAATATGGACCTCTTCCATCCAATTCATTGGCCAGACAGCTGTCTTCCAAATTTCCTGCCACAGACTGGTGATCTTATCCAAGGCTTTATCTGTTAGTTGAAACAAGCCAATGGGTATCCCATTGATTTCTGGGGCCTTATTTTTTGCCAATACTTCCAAAGTAGCCTCTACTTCTTTCTTTGTTACCATTGGTTCCTGTCATATGGTACTTGCTGAAAGTTTTCAGTGTCAGTCACTTCTTTTTGGTACAGTGATTCGATGTATTCCCTCCATCTTCTTTTGATGCTTTCTGGGTCATTCAATACATTGCTTGTGTTATTGTTGTTGTTGTTATTTAGGTGCCATTGACTTATAGCAATCCTATGAACAGGGAATCTGAACTCTGTTCTGTCCTGTGTTATCTTCACACTTCCTGACACACGAAAGCCCATTGTGGCAGTCACCATGTCAGTCCTTCTGGTTGAGAGTCTTCCTCTCCTTCATCAACCCTCTATCTTTCAGAGCATCATGTCCTTCTCTCAGGAGTAGCCCCTCCTTGTAACATGCCTGAAGTATGTGAGGCAAAGCTTCATCATCTTTGCTTTGAAAAAGCACTCTGGCTGCACCCTCTCCAAGAAATATTCATTTATTCTTTTAGCAGTCCATGAGGTGTTCAGTGCTCTTCTCCAACACTACAAATCAAAGGCATTAATTCTTCTGTTATCCTGTTGTCCAACTCTTATATACATAACAGGTATCAGAAAGACCGTGGCCTGAATTAGACATACCTTAGTCCTCAAACTGACATTATTGCCTCTCAGGCAATTAATTTGGAGACTTTAATGTAGACTTTCCCAGTGCAATATATCTTCTTATTTCCTGACTGCTGGTACCAAGAGTGTAAATTGTGGATCCAAGTAAGGTAAAGTTATTGACAGTTTCAGTCTCTTATCCATCTACCATGATGTTGCCTATCAGTCCAGGGGTAAGATTCTTTGTTTTCTTGACAGTGGATGCAATCGAAATTGAAGGCTGCATTCCTTGATCCTCTGCAGCAAGTGCCTTACATCCTCCTCACTTTCAGAAAGCAAGGTTGTGTCATCTGCATAACACAGGTTATTGATGAACCTCCCAGTCCTGATGCCACATTCCTTTTGGTAGAGTCCAATTTATCCAATAATTTTCTCACCATACAGATTAAATAGTTATGGAGAGATACAACCCTAACATATTCCCTTCTTAATTTTAAACCATGCCATGTTCCCTTGCTCTGTTCGCACCACCACCTCCTGGTCCAGGTATAGGTTTTATAGGTTTCTTATGAAAATAATTAAGTAAGTGCTCTGGGATTCCCATTCTTCTCAGTGTGAGCCACAACTTGTGGCTTTCAAAATTGTGACTCAAGAATGGTGTTGAAACCATAGTAAAAAAAGTCAGTTTCAAGTTCTATCTGAAATGCAATGTTGTGAGTGATAGGATATCATCCATATGTGTACAAGATCTGTTAATATGACTATTGTTTCTACATTTAGAGCCAAAGAGCAAAAAAATAATTTTTTTTACCAATTTTGCCGTCAGAAATCGATCAGACATGCAATTAAGGTGTATTAATAATAATTGGAGACTG
>NW_006399791.1:19905184-19911993 GCF_000299155.1 Elephantulus edwardii
AAAAGGAAGAAAAAATAGAAATGGATGTCAGAAGATACTCTAAAATTGTACTAGAGCACTGAAAACCAAAAGAAACAGAATACATGCTGAAGTTCAAGAGTTGAACAGAAGGTTTCAAAGGGCGGCTCAAGAAGACAAAGCAAAGTATTATAGAATGTGCAGAGAGATGGAATTGGAGAATAAAAAGGGAAGAATCGTTCTGCGTTTGAATGTAGACAGAATAAACACTCAAAATTTACAACTTTTGAATTAAGTCCTATGTGGTCATGTCAGCAAAGCCAACTCATAAAGAAAGTATTACAATTTCATATATGGTATTAGAAATGTCTATTGTGTGTGGCTAATAATCACACAGTAGATGGATTGTCACAGTGAGTATAACAGGCTAGAGTGTTTCAGAGATTGTGAGAATGGAGCAGACAGGGCAAGGTTCTGAGCTGTTATTCATAGGGTGGTTGTGAGATGAAGTCAACTTGATGGCACTTACCAACAACAACAACATGAATTAATAAAGAAACCTAATTGATCTATTAATGTAACAGAGAGCTTTAACAATACAGCATAGTTAAGACCATGGCATGCTCATTCATTTCCTCCTGCCTGTGAAGAAAATATAGTCCAAACTTGAGGTTCTGGATATTCTTCCACAGGAAGAAATGGGCATGAGATAATATCTAATACCAAAGTGGAAAAGTTTCCCAGAACATTTAGGGTAAGGATATAAATGGAGTTCTTATGATCTATATGTCTAATTGTAATATGCATAAAGTTATGTTTTCTTTTTTATTCAAAGTCAGTAACATATATAACTGAATTTAGTTACTAATGCCTATGTCTGTGTTTTGATAGACTGTCAATGTTTACATTGTGCCAATGTTTTATTTTCAAGATGTATGGTAGCCAACACGTTTTATTATTGCAAATACTACCTGAATTTGCAATAACCTCTGGAACAAAGAATTTCAGCCAAAGAGAAGTAAGAATTGTTGGGAAATGATAGCTTATTATGCAAGAACTCATTGCATTTATATCTGAGGAGACAGATAATTATTTTGTCTTTTCTATTATTTAAATGTTCCTGCCTATCATATCTTCCTCGCACCTCAGAGCTGTCCATCTCTGACTTCAGACGTGACAGTTTTTTCCATTTGCATGCAATTCTTTTTTTCCCCTCCATGGAAAATGGAACAAGATGTAAATGAATTTTTCTGGAGTCTGAACAACATTAGCTATACAACCATTTTAGAAGGATCTTGGCTGAAAGCAGAGAGTACCAGAGAAATGTCTGTCTGTGTTTCATTGACTATGTAAAGGTGTTTGACTGTGTGGATCACAAACACTGTGACTGACTTTGAGAAGGAGAATCACAGAACACTTTATGTGCTTATGTGTAAATGATACTTAGACCAGGAGGCAGTGGTAAGAACAGAGAAAGACATGGTTCAAAATAGGGATGGGTTCTGTCCCCACACCTTTTAAATCTGTTTGTGGAACAGATCATCTAGGAGACTGGGCTGTATGAGAAGTAATGTGGCATCTGGATTGGAGGTATATTCATCAACAACCTGCATCTTCAGATGACACAACCCTGCTTGCAGAAACTGAAGAGGACCTGAAGTGCTTGCTGCAGAAGACCAAGCGCTGCAGCCTTCAATATAGATTGAAGCTCAATATCAAGAAAGCAAAGATTCTCATCACTGGGCTTACTGGCAGTTATGTCCTAGATGGTGAAGAGATTGAGATTGTTCACAGCTTTAGTTTGCTTGGTTCCACAATCAATGCTCTTCGTACCAGCAGTCAGGAAATCAAGAGATGAATTGCAGTGAGAAAGTCAGCTGTCAGTAACCTTTTCAGAGTACTGAAGAGCAAGTCAGTTTGGAGACTAAAGTGTCCTTATCCAGGCCATAATCTTTGCAATTGCTCGCCATGCGTCAGAGAGCTGGACAATGACTAGGGATGTTAGAAAGAGAATTGATGCCTGGGGTTCTGGAGAAGAGTGTTGAATGTACCATGGAGTGCCAGGAGAACAAACAGGTTCATCTTAGAGAGGATGAATCCAGGCTCCTCCTTGGAGGCAAGAATTCTGAGGCTTTGTCTAACATACTTGGGGCATGTTGAAAGGAGGTACCATTTGTTGGAGAGGGACATTATACTTGGAAGGGTGTCAGGATGGAGATAGAAAGGGAGATCGTTGATGAAATTGATTGATACAGTGACTGGGATAATGAGGATAGGTGTGTCAGAGACAGTAGAGTTGGCACAGGATAGAGCAGATTTCAGGGCTATTGTACATAATAGGGTCGCTATGAGTCACAAGTGACTCAACAACAGGTAGCAACAACAACCACCATGCACAGGTATTTGGGACTATGAGTTAATTTATGAAAATGCTGAATGTCAGGTCCAAAGTACCAGAGATGTTCTGTATCATTTAATATTTGCATGTTTGAGCATGCTTGCAGTCTGCAAATCCTTCTAAAGAGCAGATGAAAGAATAGGGGATCCTCTTATCTAGACTATGCGTGTCAGATTAACAACTATTTCTGCACCAATGCAGATCTATCAACATTGCCCTATTATGAACACTGAGAAACACAAAGTAAAATTCTATGTACAGCAGAGCACACTTAGACTAATAGATACGGTAACTGAAGTTGAACCCTCAAAATTGGAAACAAAAAGGAGGAGAAAAAATTTTAAGAAGATATTAACAGTTGGTATGTGGACTATGAGAAGCATGAAATTAGGAAAATTAGACATTGTAAAGAAAGAAATGGAAAGCATAAATATTGACATATTGGGTATCAGTGAAATGAGATGGATTAGCAAAGGACATTTTTAATCTCAAGATCATATGATCTATTGTGGTGGAGATGAAAAGGCGAGAGAAAAAAAGGAGTTGCTTTCATAGCTAAGATGGCCATTTCTAGATCCATCTTGAAATACAATATTGTGAGCAACAGGAAAATATCCATACACATACAAGGAGGATCTATTAATACTACAATTATTTGAATTTATGCACCTACAACCAGAACCAAAGAGGAGGAGATAGATGATTTCTATCAACCGTTGCAGTCAGAAATCAATCAAACCAGCAACCAAGATGCTTTAATAATAATGGGTGACTAGAATGCAAAAGTTGGGAAGCAGGAAGAAAGATCAGTTTTCAGAAAATATGGGCTTGGTGACAGAAATGAGGCTGGAATAGAATGATAAAATTCTGTGCAATGATTTATTCATAGCAAATACCTTTTAAAAGAAACCTAAACACAGGCTATACACATGGATTTCACCTGATGGGATGCACAGGAATCAGATTGATTACATCTATAGAAGGAACCATTGGAGAAGTTCATTATTAACAGTAAAAACTAGGCCAGGTGCTGATTGTGGAACAGACCATCAATTGTTCATATACAAGTTCAAATTGAAACTAAAGAAGGTTAAATCATATCCACAGGAATCAAAATTTGACCTTGAGTCTATCTCCCATGAACACTATGAGTGAAGTCCAGATAAGCTGTGGGAAGATATCAAGAATATCATTCATGGAGAATGCAAAAACTCATTACTAAGAAGGAAGAAGAATAAAATACCAAAATGAATGTCAGAAGAGACTCTGAATATTGCAGTAGAACACCAAGAAGCCAAAGCAAAGGGAAGAAATCAAGAAGTTAAGGAGCTGAATAGAAGATTTCAAAAAGCTGCTTGGGAAGACAAGGCAAAATATTATTGTGAAATACGCAAGGAGCTGGAGTCAGAAAAATTGAAAGGGTCAAATTCACTTAGCATTTTATAAGCTGAACGAATCAAAGAATAAATTCAAGCCATGAGTTGCAATGTTTAAGAATGCTATCGGCACTGAATGATTCAAAAAGCATTTAAAGCATATGGAAGTATACAGAGTCATTGTACCAAAAAAGAATAGGCTGACACAGAAGAATTTCAAGAAACAACATATGAGCATGAGGCAATGGTGATTAAGTAGGAAGTTCAGGCTGCTCTGAAGGACTTGACAAAAAAGAAAACCCCAGGAATTGAGGTGCTCATCCAGTTGTGTCAAGAAATTTGGATGACAACTGCTAGGTCAACTGATTGGAAGAGATCCATATTTATTCCCATTTTTTAAAAAAGTGACCTTACAGCATGTGGAAATTATCAAACAATATCACTAATATCACACACTAGCGAAATCCTGCTGAAGATTATCCAGAAAAGACTTGAACAGTACATTGGCAGAGAACTACCAGAAATACAGACTTGGTTTAGAAGAGGTAATGGCACTAGGGACATTATTGCCAATGTCAGACGGATCTTGGCAGAAAGCCATGAATAGCAGAAGAATGTTTATCTGTGTTTCATTGATTATGCAAAAGCATTTGACTGTGTGAATCACAATAAATTGTGGCTAACCTTGAGGAAAATTGGAATCTTAGAACACTCAATTGTGCCTATATGAAACCTAAATGTGGTTCAGGAGAGGATGAAGCTATGCTGCTCTTGGAGGCAAGGATTCTGAAGCTTCGTCTGACATACTTTTGACATTTTGCAAGGTGGGATCATTCCTTGGAGAGGGAAGTCATGCTTGGGACGGTGGAGGGACAGTGCAGGAGAGGAAGATCCTTGATTAGATGGATTGATTAAGTCACTGGAGTAATAGGGATAGGTGTTTTGGAGACAATACAATTGACAACAGATAGAGCAGGGTTTAGAACTCTTGTACATAGTGTCATTATGAGTCGCTGGCGACTCAACAACACATAACAACAACATACTTGGACCAAGAAGCAGTTCTCAGAACAGAGCGAGAAAACACTGCAAGGTTCAAAATCAAGGAAGAAGTGTGTCAGTGATGCATCCTGTCCCAGTACCTTTTCAATCTGTTTACACAACAGGTCATTCAGGAAGCAGGGCTTTATGAGGAGTGTGACATCAATATTGGAGGAAGGCTCATTAACAACCTGAAATATGCAGATGACACAACCTTGACAGGTTTGGAAGCAGAAGTGGCATCCACTTCCTAAATAACATGCCTCCGGAAACTCTATGAACTTTAATAAATGTTGATAGTTGTAAAGGGGTTTAAGGCCTTTTGTTCATAGGGTCACTATGAGTCATGCTAGACTCAAAGGCAATCAACAACAACAACAACACTAAGTTTCTGGGTCATATATTTTCAGAAAATATTTCTTCCCAATTTTTTTGTTTCCTGTTACACAGAGGAGTAGCACACTTTTGAAGAGACAAGATAAGTTGTCTGTGAGATTAAGGTAGGTTTCTAAGAAAAGTTAACACTTGAAGCCTTCATTAATGTAGTTCTGGTCTCCTGACTCTTAGTGACCCCATGGGACAGAGCATAAGTGTCCCACAGAGAATTCTTGGTTGTAGTCTTTATGGAAACCAATGGACAGTTTTTTCTCCTACAGATCCGTTGAGTATGTTCAAACCACAAACTTTTATGTTAGCAGCCAAGTGCTAATTGTTACACTATGCAAGGCCATATATTGAAGTTTGACGTCATTAACTGCTTCTCCAGTAGAGGCTAATCAGATAGTCCAAATGCAGGAAGTCATTCCAGGCCAACAGCCAATAATTTGCAAACCTTGGGGTATGTTGGTATGTTGTAGCCAAGAAATCTCCAGAATTTTGGCATGACCTGGTGGAAAATGAGTGCATAAAGTAGTGTATAATGAAAAGTAATGCAATCATTCAAATGGCGTATAATGAATCTTGAAATGGGGCAAGTTCAGTAGTGGGGCATTAGAATCAAGGGTACCCGCCATTCCTGGCTACAAAAACTTTGTAGCCTGGCATGCTCTGGTCTCTGGTGAAGCCGGTTTGTCAGTATTACCATTAACAGATATTTTGATGCTAACAAGCATGATATTTATGTTAAGACCTTGTGAGTAAGGTTCAGTGAAATTTTCTGCATTAACCAAGAGAGTGTACTATCTATTCCCAGCACAGACTCCAAGCATGAGTGGAATTTTTCAAAGGCACCAGAATGTCATACTAGTTTGCCTTTGTGTGCTCATTCTAGAATTAAAAATTAATAACCTCCTGGAATTCTTCATTATGAGATTTAAGTAAAGAAAAGTAATTAAATCTCCTAGTGATGAACTTGCTGATTCTATATGATTAAAATCAGTGAGTCAAGGGCATGTAAAAGGTCCCATTCTCCCTTGAGAAGAAACTGCTGTGTCTGCTCTCTCAGGGTTTACAATATCCTTAGTGACAGTGGAGGGACTTGCTAGACCTATCTTCTCTGACTGATATTGATCCACTTGAGTCCTAACTGGAGGGGTGTTTTGCAGGACCAATATCGTTCCAATTCCCAGCACTTTCTGGAAACTCCAAGTTTCCTTCTGAGGCTTGGAATAACTTGCTCTCTCTTCCCACCTCTCATTTACCATGTCGTATTTGAATGCTTGTCTATGCATTTTTAAAATCTTAAACAAAGCTAAAGCAAGTTGGGAATTGCGTAACCACAGGGGCAATGCTTCTTAGTAATAATAAAGTGAAATAAAAAAGAAAAAGAGAGCAGAATGGTGAAGGTAAGAATGAGAAACAAATCAACCATTGAATCTTGATTTCTTTTTTTCCAGATCCTTCCCTGTCTGTGCCAAGGACTTCTGTAAGGACTTGAACAATCTGCTGCCTCTTTTCTTTCATAAATCCCAGTGAGGCTGTTCACTCTGAAAGGTGGGCTAGTCCTTTGTCTGCTGTATTGTGAGAGACTAAAAACAAGCAATCTTTACAGGAAGACTGTTTTCATTTCTCTGTAGGATGTTTCTTTTTTTTTTACA
>NW_006399791.1:19912395-19918927 GCF_000299155.1 Elephantulus edwardii
GCCAACAGGGACAGGAGGAGGGAGAAGGTATAGAGCCAAACAGCCAGAGGGTGGCAGAGGAAGAGCACAGGGATCCAGACAAGGTGAGAAGACAGAACTACTACTATTGTTCATTGGGGTTGGGATCGGCATCTGGTTACTTGGTGAGGTCGAAGGTTAGGACTTTGCTGATCACACAGTCCCCTTGCTCAGGATAAACGCCAATGAGGCTCTCAGCCTTGGTGTAGAACTCTTCCTTAAGAGAGATGACAATGGCCTGGAAGTTGCAAGTCGACTGCTCCTTGATGTACTTTGCCACCTTGCCAATGTTGGTGTTATCCAGAGCAGCATCAATCTCATCCAGGACAAAGAAGGGAGCTGGCTTGTAGCTGTGGATGGCAAAGAGCAGAGCCAGAGCTGCCACTGTTTTTTCCCCGCCAGACAAGTTGTCCATAGGCCAGAAGTGTTTGCCAGGGGCTACACAGTTATAATTGATGCCATCCAAGTATGATTCCTCAGGATTCTCAGGACCTAGGAATGCCTGGGCACTGCTATTGTGTGACAAGGCCTTATAGATCTCATCAATGTTGGTGGCTACAGATTCAAAACAAGCATTAAAGCGGTCAAAGCGCTCCTTCTTGATCTGTTCAAATGCTTGCTTGGCCTTCTTGGCTCGCTTTCGGGCTGCCTCAAACTCATCTGAGGTCTCCTGGAACTTATCTCAGACACTTTCCAGCTTTTCCATAGCCTTCATATTGGGAGCAGCAATGCGCTGGAGTACACCTTGCTGCTCATTCAGCTTCTGCTGTAGGGTGTTCATTTCCTGTTTGATCTCCTCCTCAGCCTGGGCATCCTTCAGATCCTCACACAGGTCGCCATAGTCAATCTCAAAGAGGGCCTCTCATGCATAGATACTGGAAGTTCTCTGAGAACCACTCACCGAGTCTTCTCCCTGCGAGCTACCCTCTTCCTGGCTAATATCATCCATAGTGCCCTTAGACAGTGGCAACTTGATGTCTTGCATCTTACAAGCCTGTACGAGGTTGTGGCGATCACTGCGCTTTTGTTCAAGCTTGGTCTCAATGGCTGTCACCTCCTTCTGTAAGTGGGTCATTTTCTTGTTGGCACCTCCCAGCTTCTTACGAATCTCCTCCATCTCATGATTCTTGTCATTAACCTCTGACTTTTTGGCCAGGTGCTGATTCTTCAGGTCTTGTAACTGGGCCATTGTCTCATCTATGATCTTCATGTGTCTTTGCTCCTCCTTGAGCTTTTCTATCTCATTTTCATCTTTTTTCACTGTCTGTTCCCACATGTGTACTTTATCTTGGTCCTCTTTGAGTTGGTTCTTTTCAAAATCCAATTGGATGCCCAAACGAGTCTTTTGAAAAACTCCAAACCCTTCTTAGCAATTTCTTTTTGCCTCTTCACCTTTTCTTCCTCAAACTTCCGGATGTTGCGCACACCAATCTCATGACAAAACTCTTCAAATATTTCATCTTCTACCTGGTTCATTTTCTCCTTTAAATCTTTCATTTCCCTCTCTCGGCTCTGGATGATCCTTTTGATATCGTTGATTCGAGGCCCAAAGTTGGCTAGTTCACTCTCCAGCTTGGACTTTTCCTGCAGGTTTAGGGCTAAATGTCGTGTCTTAGTCTGTTCTAGGTCACTCTGTGAGTACTTGAGCCGCATCTGTAGTCCATGAGCCTGAGACTGCACCTGCCGCAGCTCTGCCTCTTTCCGGTTTGCTTTCATCTGTTCTTTTAACTCCTCTGTCAATCGCTCCTTCTTCTCTTTCAACTTGTCTACTGCTTTCTCATCCCAGCGGCGTGCCTTGGCCTTCAGGTCACTGGCCCCGCCAGAGATCACTCCTGACTTTTGGAACAGGGTCCCATCCAATGCCACTGTCTTGTGGCGCTGGTGGCCCCCAAAGGCAATACGGCGGGCATCCTCTACGTTGTCACAGACAAGGGCATTGCCACAAGCATACTGCAGGGCCTTTTTGATGTGAGGTGGTTCGTAGCGAATAACATCGATCACAAGTTTGGCCCCTTTGATCTCCCGGAGCTTCTCATCTGTAGGTTTCACCTCAAGGTAGTCAAGAGATAAGAAAATCTCGGGTTCTCCGGGCTGCTCCTTGATATACTGAATACAGTCCCGGCCTGTCTTCTCTGAGTCCACAATAATGGCATCCATGTTCTTGCCCAAAACCTTGGTTACAGCAATCTGGTATTTCTTTTGTGTGGGCTGGCAGAGGTCTATGAGGCGGCCATACACAGAACCAGGATAAAGGCGCTTGATGCTTTCCATGATCTCTGCCTTTCGTTGTTGACGGCTGCTCTCCTGGCGATCAATGCGGGCATCCCCCAGCTGTTCCATCACCTGGTTTAACTCCTTATTGATCTCATCAATACGCCGTTTGGCCATTTCCACCTCTTCTGTCAGTTCCCCTTCTAGCTTCTTTTGCTCCTCAAGAGACTGCTTGCTAGTGATTATATATTCCTCCAGTTTCTCAATCCGCTTCTGATTCTCTTCTATCTCCCGGAGTTTTTGTTTGATCTTGGCCTCTGTCTCAACTTTCTTCCTCTCTTCCAGATCTAGTCGGTCCTGGTCAGCTTTCTGGTCTCGATTAAACTTCTCCAACTCCTGGGCCAGGGTAGCTGCCCTCTTGCTGGCTTCTTCTTTCAGCCGGTGATACTTCTTCACCTGGTTCTCCTCCAGAGTCAAGTTGAATCTGGCTCTCCTCTTCCATTCGTTCCTCAAACTCCTGTCGTGCTTTCTCTACTGACAGCATCTCCTTCTCTAGCTCATCCATGTCACCTTTACGTTTCTTGTAGTGTTTCTGTGCATTCTGTAGGGACTTTTTGGCTGCTTCCAACTTCTTAATTTTGTGAGAGGTATTCTCTTTGGCTTTGATGTACTGAGGCCGTTTCTGGTTAAGCTCTGAGTCCTTCTCTTTGATCTCCTTCTCAATCTGCTGCTGCTCCCACATCATTTTCCCCAGCTCCTTCTTCTTCTCCTTCAGCTCATCCTCTACCTTGTCCATGAGTTTCTTGTCTTTCTCAATTTCCTTGTTCTTAGAGGCTAGTTCCTTGTTGAGCTTCTCAATTTCTACCTCATTGTGGTAAAGCTTAAAGAGTTGTAGCTGTACCTGAGCTTGTACTACCTCATCTTTAGGCGCTGATATCGGTCAGCCTCTTCCTTCTCCTGTTTGGCCTCCTTGCGTTCTGCTGCAATGTTTTTCTTGCGATGGTAATTAAACTGAGTATCCTCTTCAGCCTTCACCATTTCCTTCTTTCGCTTATCATACTCCTGGGCCAGCTCCCCAGAGCGACTGATCTCTTCAAACAGAGCTGTTCTCTCTTTGGGGTTCTTCATGGCAATGGATTCCACAGCACCCTGGAAGACGAGGAAGTTACAAGCTTTGATGAGAATGCCCAACTTCTCTAACTCCTCACTGTACTCATGTAGCTGGACCCCCAACAATAACTCGGGCAAAAGTTCGGTCCTCAGCACCCTCCTCAGAGTAGACCATGCTGACAAAGGCCCTGTTAGCAGCCGGCTTGCCTACAGGAGCTCCATGGATAAAGTCTCGAAGAGTCTTCACCCGCAAATTGCTGGTCTTTTCACCTAGCACAAAGCTGATAGCATCCATGAGATTTGATTTACCAGAGCCATTAGGTCCAATGATGGCTGTAAACCTCTGAAATGGTCCGATGATCTGTCTTCCCTTGTACAACTTAAAGTTCTCGATTTCAATAAGTTTCAGGAAACCCATGACAGCAACAATGGCGCTACTAAGCAGTAGGAAGAGCCGCACCTAACACCCTGTAGGATGTTTCTAAGACTACAGTGCCGAGTCACATCTCTTCCCCGATTTCCAGGAAACCTCTTTCTTATCTTCCTATAGATGAATTTGTTGAAGATCCCCACTATCAAACTTCTCTTTTTTGACTATTCCTTTCAGGCCTGGGCACACTAAAATGACTTCTTTACTCTAGAAATCATGAGGCTTAGAGGGAAAATGGACTTATTTATTTCCCCCTCTCTTATTTCTTCCTGCTTTCCTATGAATCCTTAGATACTCTGAGCCCAGAGCCCTTGGGAGACTAGGCCCTTACACTATCCTTAAGTCATGGCAATCCTGCCGTGTTCTCCATAACAGGTTAGGTCTCTTCCTGAGACTATGCTTTTATCCTATGCTTTTGTCTGACATCTAAGCCTCTCTGTTTTCCTCTCCAGCTCTATTGTCGGGTCTTTGATGACCAACTAATGATCAACACTGCATTTCTTGTGCTTGTTCTTGCGTTCTTAGACTTTCACCTTCCATACCCTACAGACCAGTTCTTCTAAATTGTTGTTCTTGTTATTATGTCCTTAGGGTCTACCATGACTCATAGCAACCCTATGAGCGAGAGCTCTGAACTCTTCCCTATTCTGAGCCAGTCTCACCATCTCCAACACACCTACCCCTATTATCACAGTTATTGTGTCAGTCCATCTCATCTGGGTCTTCCTCTCCTCCACTGTCCTTCCACCCTCAAAAGCATGATGTCTTTTTCCAAGTTCTGGTCCCTCCTGGCCATGTGCCCAAAGTATGTTAGATGGAGCTTCAAAATCCTTGCCTCTAAGGGCAGCTTGGTTTCACTCTCTCCAAGACAGATCTGTTTGTTCTCTCTCTGGTCCATGGTATAAGCATGAAAACACAGTTTTTTGGCTATGTATGTTTAGTACTCTTCTCCAGCACCATAACTCAAAGGCATCAATTCTTTTGTCATCCTTAGCCATTGTCCAGGTTTCTCATGAGTAGCAAATAATCATGAAGACTATGGCCTGGACATGTGCACCTTAGTCTCTAGAACGATGTTGTTGCTCTTTAACACTCTCATGAGATCTCTGACAGCAGATTTTCCTAAGGCAATTAGTCTTTTAATTTCCTGGTTGCTGGTGCCAAAACTGCTGACTGTGAACTCAAGCAAGATGAAATCGTGAACAATCTCAATCTCTTCTCCATCTTTCATGGTGCCAAGTGGTGAGAATCTTTGTTTTCTTGATGATGAACTTCAATCCATATGAAAACTATAGTCCTTGGCCTTCTGCAGCAAATGCTTCAGATTCTTCTCAGTTTTAGCATGCAAGGTTGTGTGATTTGCATAACTCAGGTTGTTAATGAGTTTTACTCCAATCCTGATGCCACATTCCTCTTCATAAAGTCCAGCCTCTTGAATCATCTGTTCAACAAAGAGATTGAAAAGTTATGGAGAAAGGATGTTTAGCAGCCACTTTTCAATATCCTTATGATGGTGGCCTTGGATTTCTTGTTAATTCCTTTTGGCTTCAACAGAAGGAAATCTTGTCCAATGTTTTACTACCTTATATGTTTAAGTGCATTGTTGTGGTTATTGTGCTAAGTCATCTCATAAACATATTTCTCCCCTTTGACGAATCTCCACTTCAATAAACACAATGAACTTCTCCAGTAACCAGCCTCTCATAATGACGTGTCTGAAGTGAGTGAAAGTCATGGACAATGTTCTGTGATCCAGAGAGTTTTCACTGGCTAATTTTCAGAAAGACTTTCTACCCAGCCTGTCAACTTAGAAACCTGCATATTGTAGATGACTTTGATGATATTTGGGAAACTGATACTAAAGCTTTTAGTATTAAAGCCACATGCAATTGACCATAGTGTAATAGATTGATAGATAAATGGCTGTGATAGTGGACTTCCTAGGTGTCCGTGTAGTCCACACACTAACAGAATCTTTCCAACAAGATCATTTTGAGGCTCTCTACTGGATCAAATAGAGACTTTCTATTTCTAGCAGTCTTACTCAGCAGTTTATATCTGCAGAGGGACAAATTAGTCTCTTCCTATTCCCTGGGGAGCAAATATTGACTCATTCCTTGGCTTCCAGAATACTAGTTCTAACGTGTAGCTTTAATTCAATGAATGTTTGCATTTAAATGAAATCTTGTCTTCTGTTCTGATTCATCACATTTTCTATAATTCCTTTAGATAAGAAGCTAAGTGACTCTCACAAGTATTTACTTGCTGGTGAAGAAGAATGCATGGCTAGCACTCCAGCTATGTGAGTCCAACATCCTAGAGCTATCTGGCAAACAAAGAGGAGAAAAATCACACACAGGATTGACAGGTATTCCAGCCAAGCTTTACAACTTACTTAGTGACTATATGACTTCCAACAGATCACATAATCTAGATGGTCTTCAGTCTCCTCTGCAAACAAATCAATACTACTTGCTTTCCCTGAATGATACAAACTCTTTTTAATCAACTATTAACCTAAAGATTGGCAATTCAAATCCACCCAGTGGCACCAGGGAGGAAAGGTCTGAGGAACTGTTCCCTAAAAGATTATTAGGCAAAAACCCTCTGTGGAGTAGCTTGGGTAGTACATGGAGTCACCATGATTAAGATTTGATTTGAATTTTATAGTCCTTGGGTTTAGTCCTAGGTCCATGATCCACCTTGAGTTGGTTTTTGTGTATGGAGTGAGGTGTGGGTCTTGCTTGAGTCTTTTGCAGATAT
>NW_006399791.1:19920678-19928250 GCF_000299155.1 Elephantulus edwardii
CCCAAAATCTCTGTAAATGTTTATGAAAATTAATAAAATATAATTATAGAAAAAAAATATTTGATTTGATGACAGTGTTCTTTGTTTCACCTTCCTAGAGTTGTTTTGGGTTTCCAATTGCTCTAAGGAAAATATCTTTGCAGTTTTTGAAAGACTAAAAAAATTCTATTTTAAAAATCAGCTAGCTAGAAGTATGTTGTTGTTAGATGTCATTTAGTCAACCTGAACACATGGTGACTTCATGTACAACAGAACAAAGCAACACCTGGCCTGTGGGAGCCTCACAAGCACTGTTATCACTGAGACTATTGCAGCCACTATGTCAGTCCTTCTGGTTGATGGTTTCTTGCTTTAAGCTCACCTTCAATTTTACCAAACATGATGTATTCATCTAGGGATTAGTCTTTCTTGATAACATATTCAGAGTATCTAAGACAAAGACTCAGAATCTGTCATTTCTGAAGAGTATTTTGGCTCTACTTCTCAGACGGATTTGCTGTTTTAATTCATAATACATGGTATATTCAATATTTTTAACCAACACTCTAAATCAAGTGCATCAGTTCTTTTGAAGTCTTCCTTATTCATTGGCCAACTTTTGCATGTGTTTGATGCTGTTTAAAATGCTTTATTTGGCTAAGGCATATCTTAATCTTCAAAGTGAATTTTGAGGAAGTCTCTCTTGTAGTAGATTTGCCTAACGCAAGATATTCTTCTATCTTTTGACTACTACTCCCATGGATGTTGAATGTGGATTAAGGTTAAATTTAAATCCTTGACAACTTCAATTCTTATTCTGTTTATCATGACATTGCTTATTGGTCCTTTTTTTTTTTTTGTTAAACACAGCATTTTTTTAATTAATTGAACTAAAAGTTCGTTTAAAAAATGGAAAATTCTGATTTATGATCCATTCAAGTCAACTAATAAATATTATTGTTGTGGCATGAGTTACATTTTCTTTGGTATCTCAAAATGATGAGCAAATAAAAAAAAGAAGTAAATACTGCACACGTTATATCCATAAATGTGTTTTCACATGAATTTTTGTTTGTTTCTACATGTATGTTGATTATGATCTATAACTTAATAAACACATTGACAATTTTAAAAAGTAAAAAAAAACACAGAACAAAACACCCAGCCAGACAAAACTAAGACCTTTTTACACACAAAACATTTACACATTACACCCAGAACTCTGTTTTGTAAAAGTATAAAAAGTGATTCCTGGCACTTAGTAAAGCAGGGAAAAAATTTCTGGGTGTTCTCTTTCCTTTTTTCACTTAATTTGACAGGAGAAAGAGTTTATTTAAAGTTATTATTGTAAGAAATATTGATGACATTTGTCTCTATAAGCAAAGTTGGATATTTGAAAAGACTCTACAAACAGATTATCAATTTTGTAAAGATTTAAACCTATCCAGAAGTCCACTTTGATAACTGGCATTTTGCTCTCTCTTCCACCTCTAGTTAAACTTGTTCTTGGTTATAAATATTGGTCCACTTTTAAGAATTTTTGTTTTCTTTATATTGAGGTATAATCTATACTTCAATCTGTATTCTTTAATCTTCAGAAGTAAGTACTCCAATTATTTTCACTTTCAGGTTGTATCATCTGTATATTTCTAATAAATTTTCCTCCAATTGTGATGCTTTATTTTTATTTTTTATAGTTCAATTTCTTGGGTTATTTGCTCAGCATAAGAATGTATTAAGTATGGTGAAGGAAGACAGCCCTGAAGCACACTTCATTTTAAATTATACAGCAATCCCTTGTTCTGTTCACATGCCTATATGTTAATTTAATGTGAAGGTTTTACATTAATATAATGATATATTTCTATATTCCCATTCTTCTCAATGCTATCCACATTTTTTATGATCTTTATAGGATAATTTCTTTGCAAAGTTAATAAAATACAAATAAACACCCTTTTGACATTACTTTTCATCCAAGATCTTTCAGATGAAAGGAATGATATCCCTTCTTTTGTGTACTGTTTGTGATCCTCGTTTGAATTTCTGTAAGTTCTCTATTAATGTACCACTGCAGTAATTTCTAGTCATGCATGCATACACATATACACCCACAAATACAAACAAAATAATAGATATGATATTGTATAGGAAGAAGAAATGGACTAAAGAGGAAATGCTGAATTATTAAGCCAAGAAATTATTAGCATTGTGAAAAAAAAAAGAATTTCTAGGGCAGACAGATTTAATCAGGAGTCTCTACTAAAGCCATCAAGATCAAATGAACTATAATTAGGGTAATCAATTCGTGAACTTTAATGTCATGTTCCTAATTTCAAATATTATGAAGACCTGTATGGTGAATCAATCTGTCATTGCAATGATAATAAAATTTTCATGTCTGTTGAGATGTATTCTATTTGACTACACATTTATCATTCTTTTTCATCAGAAGTCTCATAAAGGTCATTTTGTTTTAATTAAAGTGAATGAGTCCCATGAATCCTACTGTATGTTTTAAAAATATCAAGTTATATATACATATTTCCCCTTTAATTTTTTATTTAAATGGTGCTTCTTCAGCAAAGATCACATCAACTCCCAAATGAAATAAAGTTCTAGGAGTACAAACCCCATGATGAACCGAAATCTTCTTTTGCAACGTATTCCAATGTATGTGGTTCTATTGTAATTTTTATGACTGAGTTCCCCAATTTAGATTGTAATTTAGGAAGGCAGACAATATTACTGTGTAGTTTGCATAGTTCAGCTGAGAGCACTTTAATAAAGTGGGCCTAGAAGGTGCTCAAGATGGTCTGGTTGTCATGTATTACATATTGGACTGGCAACCAAAAGGCTGCTGGTGCAAAGCCACAAACTGCTCTGAGAGAGAAAGATGGACAGTCTCATCCTATAATAATTTATCATTTCAAAAGTCTACTAGAGCCCAAAGACATGATTCAACTCCACCAGATGCTCTGCTGGAGAAGGAGGGGTAATCTCCTCCTGTGTAAGTCGGATCTGATTCCACAGCACACAAGTCAAAAACAAAACAAAACAAAATGAAAACAACACAAACCTAATAGAGGACATCATGACTGGAGATTGACTCATCACAGTGTATTTAGTTTGATTTTGGCAGTAGGCATTTCTAATTTAGTTGACCTCTGCTTTTCCCACAGACCAGCCTTTTTAAAGGTCATTTAACACCATATAAAAATCTCCTTTTCTGACCTCTTTTAATTTGGTGTTGCTTTTGCTTGGAAGCATTCTTTCTCCAGATTTTGTCTGACTGTTTTCCACCTAAAATGACATCCAAATGTCACCGCCTTAGAAAGACTTTCTCTGATAGAGCTTTCTGAAATAGAACTCCCTTCCCCAGGCACTCTTATATTCTTCTTGTACTTTCCTTATTTCACAGTCACTAAGTGTGTTATCATTCTCATATGCATTTGCCTGTTGTTACATCAGTGTATATTTGCAAACTTTTTTATATTTACACTTTCCTCTTAACTGTTTCGACACCGAGAGCTAGGAGCTATGTTATTGTACTAGGTTACTTCAATGATTCAAACAGAGTCTACCATTTCAAGATTTATGTTTTAATGTTTATCAGATGGTAAACATCTGATAAAAACTAAGTGGATACATAAAATATTGGACTGTTTTCAAAAGTATATTTTATGTGAACTAAATAATAATTAGAATGAACTTTAACTTTTAAAATTTTTTAAGTAAATAATTTAAAAGAATTTTTCTTTGATTTAATTTTCCCCACTTGTTTTGGTATTGCATATAAGTTTTTTTCTGGAAACAAGTGTTCTCTGGATATTAACTTATAAAAGTGACACTTTTAAAGTAGATGTCAACCACATTGTAAAGTGCATCTAAGGTATTACTGCCTCTGAGTCTACGTGTTCTTGCTAGACTCTTCTTTTCTGACTATGGATGAAGGGAATGCATCTCTTAATTTCCTAGCTGAACATTTGTCTTTGGAGGTCTGTCCCAGAGAAGAGCCTTCTAAGTGCCTTCAAGATGGTTATGACTCATGGCAAACTCACATGTGTTAGAATAGAAAGGCACTCAGAGGGTTTTCAGCAGTTACTTGTCATGAAATAGGTGGTTAAGGCTTTATTTCAGGGTACCTCTGGGTGGACTCGGACCTCCAAACTTTTGGTTAGCAACTGAGAGCGTTAACTATTTGCCCTTCCCAAGGACTCTATCCTAAGCTTCACTGTGAATTAAAAGAGCAAAAGCAATGCCCCTGTGATCATTCAATGTTTCTAAAGGAACCACTTTGTTTGTGGGTCTTGGTGTTGACCCTAGGCCATGTCCTTTGTGTTCCTCTTTCCTTTTGATTACAGAGGCTACTTGTTGCTTTTCAGAAAACCTCATTTGGTCTTAGACTTTACAAAGACAAATCTTCTCCTTAAGAAGTGGTGGAGCTTTGAACCATCACTTTGAACCTTAACATCAGGTTAGATTTTCCACCTGGCTTTTCTTGTATTAAGACTCAATCTGTCACTCCTTCCTCAAGGGTTCCATTAATGACTTCGCTGTGTTTAGTAGTAACTATTTACCCTTTGGCCCATAGAAATTTCCTGAAGGCAATATTTGTCAGAAACGCACTGATAACTCTTGTAAATACTGCAAGACCTATGTTTATCTGCTATTCCAAGGTTGGCAGTATATATTTGAACCAAAACACTTCCTCAGTATTTAACTCCCAGTGATGAAAAAGAGGGGGGAAAATGAGTCTTATATAAGAGTGTCAACCCAAAGGCATGTAATTAAAATCTGCTAGCTGCTCCTCCAGAAAAGATGAGTAATTTCCTTCTTTGTGATTAACTATTCTGAAACCCTACTAGAGGGTCAATTATTAATCAATTGCTACTCAGTGGTGTAGAACACAGAGGGGCATTATAAAATACTAGTGCTGTGGTGGGTTATATCTACCAAATGATCAGCAGTTCAAACTCACTAATCACTCCTCATGAGAAAGATGGATCACCTACTCCTCTTAAGATTTCTGGCTTTTGAAACCCAGTGGAAAGCCTGTAATGGCTAGAATCAACGCCACCACGGTGGTCCTGCATTTATTTCTATTTGAGGCTTATTGCAGTGGCAGAAACTATATATATTTGCAGTGATTGTGTCTCTGAAAATCCTGCTAAAATTCTTCGATGTGACTTAAAATTCTGTATTTATTTATATATTGTAGTCTATATCATAGATTCTATATTCTTTTTCTTTTGTTTTTAATAATCGCATTGAAACCCATCGCCATTTAGTTAGAGTCAAAACATAGCTCACTTTATGTTGGGTTTCTGGGGCTAAAAATTACATAAGCTTTCCAATGTTTCTCCTATGGAGCTACTTTATTGTTGTTGTGTGCTGTGGAGTTGGAACTGACCCATAGATGACCCTCCAACAAGTTTTCAGAGGCAGTCAATCAGACAGGAGAAACTGTAGCTACTAGAAGATTCTATCCTGATCCTGCCAATTGATCCAGTGGTGAGAATTTTTGTCTTCTTGACATTGAGCTTCAATCCATACTGAAGGCTGCAGTCCTTGACCCTCTGCAGCAAACATTTCAGGTTCTTCTCAGTTTCAGCAAGCAGGGTTGTGTCACCTGCGTAACGCAGATTGTTAATAGATCTTCCACCTATCCTGACCCCACACTGCTCCTCATAGAGCCCAGCCTCCCGGATAATCTGTTCTGCATACAGGTTGAAAAGGAATGGAGATAGGACACATCCCTGCTGTACACCTTTCCGAATTTTGAACCATGCAGTGTTTCTCTGCTCTATTCTGATGACTGCTTCTTAGTCCAAGTATAGGTTTCAAGTGAATAAGCAAGTGTTCTGGGATTCCCATTCTTCTGAGAGTCGGCCACAGTTTGTTATAATCCACACAGTCAAATGCATTTGCATAATCAATGAAACACAGATATGCATTCTTCTGGTATTCCCTGCTTTCAGCTAAGATCCATCTAACATTAGCTACAATATCCCTAGTACCACAACCCCTTCAAAACCCAGCCTGGACTTCTGACAGTTCTCTGCTGATATGCTATTCCAGTCGTTTTTGGATAATCTTCAGTAGAATTTTGCTTGCATGTGAAATCAATGATATTGTTCTGTAGTTTCCACACTCTGTTGGGTCACCCTTCTTTAGAATAGGAACAAATATAGATCTCTTCCAGTCAGTTGACCAAGTGGTTGTTCTCCAGATTTCTTGGCACAACTTGGTGAGCACATCCAGGGCAGCATCTGTTAGCTGAAATACGTCAACTGGTATACCATCTATTCCTGGGGTCTTATTTTTGGCTATTTTCTTCAAAGCAGCTTGAATTTCTTCCTTCATCACTAAAGGCTCTTGCTCATATGTTGTTTCATTGAATTCATCTGTGTCTGCCAATTCCTTTCGATACAGTGATTCAGTATATTCTTTCCATCTTCTTTTAATTCTTCTTGGATCATTTAATATTCTGCCTAAAGCAGCCTTGATTATAGCAACTCGAGGTTTGAATTTGTTCTTCAGTTACTTGAGCTTAAGAATTGCTCAACGAGTTCAGCCCTTTTGATTTTCTGACTCCAGCTCCTTGCACATTTCATTGTAATATTTTGCTTTGTCATCCTGCTCTGCCTTTTGAAATCTTCTGTTCATCTCTTTAGTATCTTGAATTCTTCCTTGTGCTTTGGCTTCTCTGCACTCCAGTGCAATCTTCAGAGTTTCTTCAGACATCCATTTTGTTGTTTTTTTTCTCTTCTGTCTTTATAACGACTGTTTGCATTCTTCCTGGATGATACATTTGACATCCTCCCACAACTCATTAGGTCTTGACACCAGTAGCCAGGAAATCAAAAATCATATTGCGATGTGAAAGTCTGCCCTTAGGGACCTCTCCAAGGTAGTGAAGAGCAATGGTGTCACTCTGGAGACTAAGATGCACCTGATACAGGCTACAGTCTTTGCAATTACTTGTTATGCATCAGAGAGTTGGACAATGACTATGGAGGATAGAAGGAGAATTAATGCCTTTGAGCTGTGGTGCTGGAGAAGAGAATTAAATGTACCATGGACTGCCAAGAAAAAAAAACAGATTCATCCTGGAGACGGTTAAACCAAGCTGCTTCTTGGAGGCAAGGATTCTGGGGCTTCATCTGACATACTTTGGATATGTTGTAAGGAGGGGACCGATCCTTGGAGAGGGACATCATGCTTGGAAGGGTAGAGGGACAGCGCAAGAGCAGGAGAGACTCTATGAGGTGGATTTATTCAGTGACTGGGGTCATCGGGATGGGTGTGTCAGAGGCAGTGAGATTGGCACAGGATTGAGCAGGGTTTAGGGCTGTTGTACATAGGGTCGCTATGAGTCACAAGCAACTGGACGGCACATAACAACAACAACAGCAGATTCCAATTAACTATGGATTAACAGGCAACTCCTGACATCTTTATTAAAACAATTCATCTTTCGTAAAATACATGCTTTTAAAATTCCATGTTAGCTCTTCATATTCACGAATTTATGATATTTTTCTAATTATATATTGTTATTAGGTGGCATCAAGTCACTTACAATTCTTA
>NW_006399791.1:19928395-19933959 GCF_000299155.1 Elephantulus edwardii
ATATACATTTATTTCTTAATATACATCATGTTCTTTATTTCTCTGAATAGATTCGTTCTTAAACATTTCATCTTCTATAATGGTGGCTAATTGTAACTGGTATTTTTTTCAGTGTTCTCTATGTTTGTATAGAGAAATTTGACAGATTTTTATTGCTCACAGATCTTGTCACTTTGCTGAATCAGCTGGGCATAATAATTTTCATTCTGAGCCATTGGTATTCTCTCTGTATACTATCATATCATCTGCAAATGGAGTTTTACTTACCCTGTGGCAACTTGGATTCTTCCAATTTCCTTTTCTTCCCTTATTGCTTTAACTAGGACTTAAAATACAGTATTGAATAGGATTGGTGACAGCAGGCATCCTTGCTGGATATTTGTTCACAGTAGAAATGTCTTTAATCTCCCATCATTGAGGGTGATGTTGGCTACTGGTTTTATATATATATTCTTAATGAAGTTGAAGACATTCCCTTTTATTCCTATTTTGCTGGTTGTTTTTATTAAGAAAGGGTGTGCAGAGGGAAAGAGGATTAATCATGGGGTTGTACTATTTGATGGGTTAGGAGTGTGAGGGAAATCGAAAAAATTTGTTTTTGAAAACAATGTACTCAAATTTTTAAAATAAACTAGAAAATTAAAAAATAAAAAAGAAGGGGTGTTAAATTTTGTCAAATGTATTTTCTGCATCAATGAGATGATCTTGTGGGTTTGGATCTTTTTTTTACTTTGTTTTATTAATGTGATGGATTATAATGACTGTTTTTCTTATGTTGGACCATCTTTGCATACCTGGTCTGAATCCCAATTTTCTGGTTCTATGGATACACAATTTAACATTAAAATATCACCTTAATTTGATATTGGTATTGATATTGGTATCATTTTCATGTCAAGGAGCCTATGAAATAAATTGTTTAACCCAAAAGTTGAGAATGGAACTAGATAATTCTGATTCAACTCTGATTAGTTTCAACTTTTATCTTCCATGTTTATTAATATGGTGAAATACCTGGCATTGATGTGTATAAAACAAAGATATATTTCTGCTTTTACAAGGGGACTTATTTTTAAACCTTCATGGTAACAAACTCTCTGTCTTATCTATAAACTTGACTCTGCTGAACTGATTCTGCCTCACGGACATTCCAAATGCTCCATCAGGGTGCAGTGGCTGTAATATTTATGGGAACAACTTACTAGTCCTTTCTTACGTGAAGCTTTTGGGTAAATTTGAACTAACCGTTAGCAAGCAGATAACTTGCCTCACTATTTAGTTTATTTGTTGTAGGCATATTCGTCGCTTCATAACCTTATCCATAACCAATGTTCTTGGGGCTACGTAGACCCAACTGCCAGTGTCATGTTGGAAACTTCTCAGAGACAGGAGAAGATTTATTGCTGTAAATACTAAGTCTCTTAACTTATTCCATTTTCTGCTTCTGGATATATGTATGGCAGGTGTTTCTCACCAGCAATTTGATTAATTTTATCTCCATAGATAAAAACCTCAGTACCTTTCAGTGAGAATGAATTAGCAGCTGAAGGAACAATTTGAAAACCACAGTCATCTTTATTACATTTTTTTAATAAAAGGCAGGTCACTTGCTTGATTAGATCTTTTTAGATGCAATCTAGAATTAGTGGGACCAATTTTCAATTTTCCTTTTGTAGTCTGAGCATTAGATCTTTAAGTCAAATATGACATAATTTATCATAGAAAAAATTTGAGTCACTGCACTAATAAAAATCAGACAGCATTTTATGTAGATTTCAGGGAGTTGTTCTGAGAACTTCTAGACATTCCATTCACAAGCATACGTGTGTCATTGGTGAGATGTGCCATGTTTTGTGTGACCACGTGCTGAAAAAGTTGAGAACACCCTATGCTGCAATAAAGGTTCTCTGGAAATTGTCTCAAAGAGGCAGTAAGGAACACATGTAAATGTAATCCAGCTATCTGAATGAAACCTCATTATTTGTGTTTACTCTGTTTTGGAAAACAGTATATCAACAGATGGTTTAGTTATAGAAAGCACAAAAGAACAAGAGTCCTAGGTCATGAGTAGCATTACTACACCTACACTCAATAGCTGATTTTGTCCAAGCAGATTTAAGGATGGAAGTCTTGAGAAATGCTGATATTCCTTATTTTAAATATACATTTACCAAGTGACAGTGACTCTCTATTTAGTATTTTTCTCTATAAAATAGGCAATTTTTTCTTAAATGAATACATTAGAATTCTAGAACTTTGTTTAATATTACCTTGTGGCATCAAGTAACTCTAATAATTAGATTTTGACTACTCTAAGGTCACCTTAAGTGTCACGTCTAGTCACTTTCATTCGGTGACATTTCATTTCGTACTTTATTTACCTCAGATCAAAGCAAAGGATATTGCTATAGAAACATTGTGCAGGCAGACACATTTGCCCTCTGTACTTCTAGCTTATCAATCCTCTTCTTCACTTACCAATGCATACTTCACTGTTAGTTTTCAAATCACTTAGGTGTGATTGCCTAAGTGATTCTTATTGAGAATTATATATTATATGACTAATAATGCTATAAAAATTCATCCAAGGTCAACTGTTCAATGTACCAGCCACTCTCTGGGAGAAAGATGAGCTATCTCTTGCAGTCAAGATTACAACTTAAAAAACCCAATGGAGAGCCACTATGATTCAGAACTGGCTCAAGAGCAGTGAGGGTTGTTTAAACTACTGAGAATTCAAAGTTACCATATCATAATTGAGGCCAACAGAAATAAAATGTTAGGAAGATAAGTAATTATAAAGTTACTAGGAGCCACAATATCACAATATCAATTTGTAGCTTACATACTTTGTTCTCATGGCATCTATTAATTCCTCCTGTTGTTTTTATTATGTGCTGTTGAGTCTCCTGTAACTCATAGCGGCCTTATGTACAACAGCCCCAAACTCTGCTCTATTCTGTGCCAATCTCACTGTCTCGGACACACCTACCCCCATTACCCGAGACACTGAGTCAATTCACTTTATAGAGGGTCTTCCTATCCTGCGCTGTCCCTTCACCCTCCCTAGCATGACATCCTTCTCCAAGGACTGGTCCCTCTCTGCAACATGTCCAAAGTATGTCAGATGAAGCTTCAGAATCTTTACCTCCAAGGAGTGGCCTGGTTTAACAATCTCCAGGATGAACATGTTCATTTTCTTATCAATCCAAATTCAAATATCCAAATCCAAAATCCAAATTCAATACTCTCCAACACCACAGCTCAAATAATTCAATTCTCCTTCTATCCTCCCTAGTCATTGTCTAATTCTCTGATGTATAGCAAGTGATTGCAAAGACCATATCTTGTATCAGGCACACCTTAGTCTCCAGAGTGACATCATCACTCTTCAGTACTTTAGAGAGGTCACTAACAGCAGACGTTCTCATCACAATATATCTTTTAATTTCCTGGATTGTGTAGCCAAGCAAACTAAAGCTGTGAACAATCTCAATCTCTTCACCATCCATCCTGATACTGCCAATTGGCCTAGTGGTGAGAGTCTTTGTCTTCTTGATATTGAGCCTCAATCCATATAGGCTGCATATCAAATCCATATCAAAGGCTGCAGTCCTTGACCTTCTGTAGCAAGCGCTTCAGCTCCTCCTCAGTTTCAGCAAGCAGGGTTGTCTCATCTGCATAACACAGATTGATAGATCTTCCACCAATCCCGATGTCACACTTCTCATACAGCCCAGCCTCCCGGATAATCTGTTCTGCATATAGGTTGAAAAGGTATGGAGATAGGATTCCTCCTAGCTGTTCTTTAACTCAATTTTTGACATGAACTTTTCTACTTTTTCTCACCAAATTTCAATAGTTATGATCTCTAACTGATCCTCCAGTTCATGCTCCATTCAGCTTTCTTGATAACAACTTATTCCTATCTTACATCTGAATCTTTCAAGGGCTATTGTTACTCCTTGGCTCTCCCAGTCACACCTCATATGGATACATAGTTCTTTCTTTGCTGGACCACTCTCAGGAGGCCAATGTTTCAACTTCACCAGTTGCTATGCTGCAGAAAGAGGAGACATTCAACTCCTTCAAGATTTACAGACTCTATAAATGGAGAGTCACCAGACTTGGAATCAGTTCCATGACAATGAGTTTACTTTTTGCACTCCACTATGTGAAATAACAAATTCTCATTGACACATATTACCATTGAGTTAGAACAAATGCATAGCCGACCCTCTGTTAGTTTCTAAGGTTGTACATCACATGAGAAGATATAACCGATCTTTCCCTCAAGGAGCTGCTGGTAGATGTGAACCATCAGAGAAGTGTGAACTTTGAGTAGCAGCTCAATCTCAAACATCTAGCTTACTCCATCTTGCTTGCAGTGAATTTTCCCCATTTCACAACTCAAGTGTGTTGTTGTTTTCTTGGGTACAACCCTCTGTGTAGCCCTGTATCATGGCAAAGTACTGTTTCTTTTCAGTGATTTATGAGCACTAAGTGATATATGTCTCCTGGCTTTCTTCATGATTACTTTTTTAATACCACAGACCATTGAAGATACAGATCTCTTGGATTTACACTGAGGGATATTTTAAAGAAATAAAAATAAACAGGTTAAATTACTTTTAATAATATATTGTACTTAAACTGGTACCCTAGCCTACTGGCAAAAAGCTACACTGCAGTCCTGAGAGAACACAGTACAAATCCACCAGCTGCTCCATGGGGAAAGGATGGGCAATCTCTTTCCATGCAATTACCTGCCTCTGAAGACCCACTGGAGGGTCAGCTATGGGTCAGTTCTGACTCTACAACACACAACAACAACAACACTTAAACAAATACATGCAAAAAATATTGCTGTCTTTTCTTCCCTTCAAGTCAGAACTGACTCATAGCTGACCATCCAGTGGATTTTCAGAAGCTGCAAATCACAGAGGAGGAAATTCCCCTATCTTTCTCTCATAGAGTAGCTGGTAGATTCGAACCATGTGACTTTGGGTTGGCATCGAAATCCCTTACGACTGGGCTATCAGAGCCGGGACAAGTGAGTTTTATATAGAATTGTGAAAATCTAAACAGTCTTGACTGAGTACGAAAATTAAATGAACATGCATTGATAAATAAATTATGACTTAGAGACCTAGGATTTTCATTTGCACAAAATAATAGACTGTTTGCTTTCATTTCTTTTCACGTCTGGATGTTTCTCTTTGCTTTGTACTTCTCTTCATCTGTTTAGGAGATCTAAGATTGCCTTCGCTGTGTTAATCACAGACTAGAGGGCTTCTAGGGGAGCTCTTAAAATTGTACAACAAGCTGTGCTGTGAATCGATACAGAAAACTTCACCGTGGCACAAAGTAGATGCAGGATTATGTGCTTTTACTTGTTGGCTTGCTGAGCTGTTTACTCTGCAGGGAAGGCAGCCAAGAAATAACAGGGAATTCTCACAGGCACATCCCAAGATACTGACTCTTCATCCAGCTCATCTCTGGTAACTGAAAGGAGAGTGAAAATAAAAACAGACTTCAAACACTTGAGGCGGTAATCTCATTTT
>NW_006399791.1:19934294-19956992 GCF_000299155.1 Elephantulus edwardii
AAAAGGGGATGGCGTATCCTCTTAGCTACTTCCTGCTGAAAAGGGACACTGTGGGTTTCAGGGTGATCAAGATTAAAATACTCTCTTTAATTGGAGATGGACAAAGCATCACGTTGAAGGAAAAGAAAGAGCTACTAATGAAACCAGCTGCCAGAGTGAGCGGCTGGTATTCGATCCAGAAAGGAAAGTACAGGTAATAGTGTAAAATACAAGGCTCAGAATTAAGCTAACTGAACAGCAGGAGAGCTGAGATGCTTACACACTGACTCTTTAGAGTTGTTGGTTATAGACTACCTTCAAGGAACACACGCCAGCAGCAAGCAGCCACTGAGGTGCCAGTACAGGCATTTGGAATTCACCCAAAGCCACAAAGATGGTTGATCTGGTGAATGTGGGTGTAACATGGGCAGGAGACACTCAACATTCGATAGAATCCTAGAATTACAGAGTCTGATTTGAGGATTTTTGCCAAGGAAGCTTCAGAGCAGAGATTTAATGCAATATTACACATTGTTATGGAGATGTTGGCTATCATTACTATTCTGCAGTAAGAAAGTTGAAGTTTCAGACATGAGCATGGCCTGAAGCCTTAATATATGTGTGAATGAAAAGGATAATAGATGACAACTTTAGAGCCCAAATGATATGTATAGGAACTGACCATTGCTTCTTTGTGTCACCCTGGAGTAACTTTGTTGTTTGTTGTTAAGTGCAATCTAGTTGATTATGATTCATAGCGACTCCATGAACAATGACTTGAACTCTGCCCTTTCCTATGCCAACCTCACTATTTCTGATACACTTTCTCCCATTGCTACAGTCAGTGTGTCAATGCATCTCATCTGAGATCTTCCTCTCCTGTGCTGTCCCTCCACCCTTCCAAGCATGATGTCCTGCTCCGAGGAGTGGTCTCTCCTGACAACATGCCCCAAGTATGTGAGATGGAGCTTCAAAATCCTTACCTTCAAGAAGTAATCTGGTTTTATTCTCTCCAGGACAGACCTGTTTGTTCTCTTGGCAGTTCATGTTCAGTACTCTTCTCCAGTGCCACAGCTCAAAGGCATCGATTCTTCTTCTGTCATCCTTATTCATTGTCAAGCTCTCAGATATATAGCAAATAATTGAGAAGACCATGGCCTGGATCAGGTACACCTTAATTTCTAGACTTATTTCATTGCTCTTTAACACTGGGGAAGTCCTTGACAGCAGATTTTCCCAGTGCCAAGAGGGTTGGTTGTGGATCTGAGGAAGACAGTCTTATTAACAACACCAATCTTTTCACATCTATAATGACATTCACAAGTGTTCAGATCTTTTGTTCATAGGGTCACTATGAGTTGTCTATGATTCAACGGCACTTAAGAACAATAACAATGACAATGACAAAATAGAGGTATGTTGGCCTAGTGGACAGAAAGTTATGCTACCAAGCCCAAGGTGGGTGATTTTAACCTGTGGCCCTCAGGCCTGGTTTTTGTCAAACATTCTTATATTATTCTCTATTATTCTATTATTCACTGGTCTGTGCATTGCTGTACAGAGGTAACTTGTGGTTAGTGTGATGCTAAACACTGTGACACTGATGTGCCAAATGCAATAATGGTTCCCCATGGTGGACAATGTTTGGTGGAGCTTTTCGATTAAAACAAGCTTGGAAGCAGGAGTGGCATCCACTTCCATAAATAGCTTGCTTCTGGAAGCTCTAGGAACATGTAGAAATGGCCAAAATTATACAAGTGTTCAGGTCTTTCGTTCATAGGGTCGCGAGGAGTCGTCAATGACTCTACGACACTTAACAACAACAACAATGTGGTATTGCCTATTGACCCAACAGTAAGGATGTTTGTTTTCTTGATTTTGAGAGGCAATCTGTATTGAGAGCTGCAATTCTGAATCATCTAAAACAAACACTTCGAGTCCTCCTCAGTTTCTTCTTTTGTGCCAGCTTTAGAAGAAAACAAAGTAATTAAGAAATACATATTTATTCAGAATATCCAATGTGCTAGCTAGAGGATGAAGGTTTGAATTCATCATATGCATGGACTGAGGCTCAATGTCAAGAAGACAAAAATTCTCACCATTGGACCAATTGGTAGCATCAGGATGGATGGTGAAGAGATTGAGTTTGTTCACAGCTTCAGTTTCCTCAACTCCATGGTCAACACTCTTGGCACCAGTAGCCAGGAAATCAAAAAACGTATTGCGATGGGAAAGTCTGTTGTTAGGGACCTCTCCAAAGTACTGAAGAGCAGTGGTGTCACTCTGGAGACTAAGGTCCGCCTGATACAGGCCATGGTTTTTGCAATCACTTGTTATGCATCAGAGAGTTGGACAATGACTAGGGAGGATAGAAGGAGAACTGACGCCTTTGAGCTGTGGTGCTGGAGAAGAGTATTGAATGTACCATGGACTGCCAAGAAAATAAACAGATTCATCCTAGAGAAGGTTAAACCAGGCTGCTCCTTGGAGGCAAGGATTCTGGGGCTTCGCCTGACATACTTTGGACATGTTGTAAGGAGAGACAGGTCTTTGGAGAGGGACATCATGCTGGGTAGAGTAGAGGGACAGCGCAGGAGGGGAAGACCCTCTATGAGGTGGATTGATTCAGTGACTGGGGTACTCGGGATGGGTGTGTCAGAGGCCATGAGATTGGCACAGGATAGAGCACGGTTTAGGGCTGTTGTACATGGGGTCGCTATGAGTCGCAAACGACTCGACGACACATAACAACAACAAAAACATCGTTAAAGAAAAGCCTGGCTGCCCACTTCTGAAAAATCAACCACCGAGACCCCTCTGTTCTATTCTGATACATTAATTGGACTTGGTTCTGTGATAACTGGATTTTGTGTTCCTGTTCCTGCGCAGGGAGGGTGCTGCGGATAACATGATGAATGAGACAGGCATACAGCCCATACAAGTGGGCAGGAGTGGTGCTAGTGCAATAGAGTTGAAACTGACCCTTAGCTGGCCTTCCAGCAGGTTTTCAGAGGTAGTAATTACATGGGAATTGACTTCCCATCTTTCTCCTGTGGAGCAGCTGCTAGATTTGAACCATGCATCTTTCAGTTCACAGCACAGCTTCTTACCACTAAGCCATCTCTCCTTGGGGACAGAGGTGAGTTAAGGAAAAATACAATTCACTGTGGTATATACAGAGATTGGACATCTGTAATATATCTTAGCTCCACTTTCCTTGTTGTTAATCACCCCAACATCTTATTAGTGGTGTTTTGTCAACTGTGGTAAAACGAGAAATAGTCTTCACTATCAGGATGCTAGCATGTGAATATGAGTTGAACATTATAAACTCAAATTACTACTCCATTTCTGTCATGATATTAGTTTCTTTATTTCACAGGTAGTCAGACATTAAAGAAGCTAGATCTCTAGAAGAATCAGGTGAACATTTTCCAGTCATGTGGCATTTGGGGGAAAGACTGAGCAGATAATATGAAGCTATCTTTTTAAAAAAAATTATTTTATTAATTTTAATGAACATTTACAGAGATTTTGGATTTCCATTCATTCATTGTTGTAGTTTTCTCCCTGCCTACCCCACCAGTACGCTCTTCTCTTTGAAAAGTAAAAGAAAACTTTCTTCATTGGTATACAATCCCCCCATCCAGTCCCCCCTTCCCACTCCCTCTACGCTCCACTATGCAACCTTCATTCTGGACTCTTGTCATAACCATAATACCCAATTGTATATCGCTTTTAAACTGTTCCCTCCTTCATCTGTTTCAATGCAGTCAGTATACATAATTTATCCAATAAATTGTGTGTGGTGGAAGTGAGGATTTTAGCTAATGTTCATAATGGAGCCCAGTTTATATCCACCAGGAATCTGTTTGCATGGAAAAGTTCCCAGCAACATCTCACTTCAAAAGGAGCTAGCCAGAAGGCAGAACCAGAGTGACACGAGCAGTGAGCGATCATTAACTCCAGTTAAACTCCAGCTTTACTACATGCACCCTTGTCTTAGAGAAGAAGATTTGAAATTCAAAATTGTATTTCTATTGTATGAAAGTCTACTAAGTCTGGGAGAAAAACATTACCTTTAAGAGCACAAAGAGAGGTGAGCAGCTAGCTCAAATTCTGTTTGGAGTTTGTTCTTCTGATGGTGGAGCACTCCATGAAGGTTGTTTCAGTCATGAGCCACTTAAATTCATTGTTTCAATAATAAAAAGAAACTTAGTTTAAAAATAAAACAGAGCATAAAACAAAAAGAGACACATTTTCCCTTAGAAACTATTGAGCTTGGGTTTCATAGAGGTCCAGTATAGGAGGGATGTCATGATAGAAGTAGTTGAATGACTTCAACAGAATTCTGTTGTATTTAGAGGGATAATAGGGAGCTCTGGTGGCCTAGGGCTAAGGAGTTGTGCTGCCAACTCAAAGGCATGTGGTTCAAATCCACTAGCTGCCTTGCAGGAGAGAGATGGACTGTTTCCTTCCATTCAATTTATAGCCTCTGAAAACCCTCTGAAGGGTCAGTGCTTAATGGGTTCTTACTCAAAGGCACATGACCACACCAGAGAGAGATCTGTCAATGATGGCTGCCTAGTGGTCACTCTGGGCCCACATGATGGTTCTCAATATTAGTGGCTGAAGCTCATACCTATGATTTTTATGACTAAGGTAGAAGCTGCAATTGGTAGTTGCTGTGAATTCAACTCTGCTTTCCAAAAGGATATGTCTGAATTCTCACCTTCGATGTGACCATGTTGGGAATGTGACCATGTTGAGAATAACTAATCACATTTGCAAAGGTGCTAAGTTATCATGAGACTATACTAATGATCCCAAACATCTCATGTGATGAGAGTCCTTTTAAAAAAGATGCATAGAGATGTAATCACACAAGAGAATAGCAGGAAGATGAGAGCCTTGTGAAGGTGCAGGCAGCTATGGAGTGATACAGGAGCCACATGCCAAGGAACACCTGGAGCTACCAGAAGCCAGAAGAGATGAGACGGCATCTACCGTCAAGCCTTCTCAGAGACCACGGTCTTCCAGACTATTTGTAGATTGATGTATGGCCTCCAGGATTATGAAACAATACATTACTGTAGTTTGAGGTCAATCACTTTATGATACTTTGTTAAAGTAACCTTAGGAAACGAAACCAGTAGTGTTTTCTGAGTGTCATTAGCAGAAAGAGGTGCTTGCAGCAAGATGAAAGTGACAATCCCCACTGATGGGCATGTCTATGAGTATATGGGAAAGTCTCCCTAAAGATGACTAAGAAATCCAAAGCAGAGAGGAGGCTTTCTGGGAAATGGAGTCCCTTGTCTGGCCAGGATGAAGGAAGACTCAAAATATGAATTATACTGTCAAGTTGGTAAGCTCTTGAAACTTAAGATGATTCTCTTCTTTCTCTCAGACCTCCTCTTTCAAAATGGTTCCGTATTAACATTACTATTTCTCACAGTTCAACAGGAGGGATGCGGGGGGAATTGTATATCAAAGAAAGAATTTTTCTTTTACTTTTTCAAAGAGAGGAGCAAACTGGGGGTGGGGCAGAGGTGAGGGCTGGACAGGGAGAAAAGTTCAACAATGAATGAATGGAAATCCAAAATCTCTGTAAATGTCATTAAAATTATTAAAATAAAATTTTTAAAAACTTAACAAACAATTCCCATAGTCTCTATTGCTACTCATTGCTAACTCATGAGTGTTTGTTAGAATAGAACTGTGCTTTGTAGGGCTTTGTATGATTTCTCAGAAGCAAATCATCAAATCTTTCTTCCAAGGTGCCTCTGGTTGCATTTGAACCACTGATTTTTGGCTTAATAGCTGGGGGTTTAACTGCTTGTGCTACTCACTTATTGCTACAGTTCCATAAATGGAGGTCAGATTGTTATCTTTATTTCGTTCCATTTTAAACTCCAAATGTATTCAAAAACGAGTGTCATTTATTCTTGGAAGACACCTCTGCCGCCTTAGTTTGTCCCCTTGCATCTTTCCCCTTCCCCATCGCTATCTGTAGTCACATCCTGACACTTATCAACCTTAGTAGAAAAATATGATAGTTGTCCAGTTGTTTCAGAGCCTTTGAAAAAAGTGCTGCGAGTTCAGCTTTCATGTCCCTGTGATTATGGTGCAATCAAACTGTGGGGAGGCAATTTCCTCACACTGCAGGAGAGATGTTACAGGAATTTTGTGTCACTGTAGTTTCTTTCTTTTGGCTTTTCTATCCTCCATCTCTCCCTTTTCCCCTCTGCTATGATTCATTATCAATTTTACCATGTCTTGCTTAGACCTTTCTTATAACTTCTTGTTCACTCTTTACCTAAGAACAATGGAGGATTCTAGTTCATTTTGCGCTCTCATCTTTGAATAAAGATTTTCTTTCATGTCTTAGATATCGTTTTTAACTCCTTTGAAGTAACTTCAGATAAAACAAAAGGTGAAAATATAAAATATTTTCCGTATTGGCCATATCATTTAGCCATCTCTGTTAGAACGTGAAGATGACCGCAATGGCTGACTATTGCTGTCCAACGAGACACGCCAGTGAGGCTCACCAGGACAGACTTGAAGTGGGAGCACTGGAGCCTCAGGTGGACGCAGCTCTGCAGCCTGTAGCTGAAACAGCTTTAAAATGTTGGGTCTCATGAAATTTAGACAATTTTTTAGGAAAAAGAAAATTAGTTCATTTAGCTTGACAATTATTAGCAATTGATTTCAGTAGGTCTCATCATAATATGAAATGAGTGAAATTTTAGGAAATAAACTGCTCTTTCAAAGCCCTGAGAGGGAGCCATGACATGTTTTGTTTCTTTCTGCTGAGAGACTGATATTAGACATTCAAATCACTCTTCTCCACATTCATTATATGGGGTTTGAATAGATTCATCTAATCCTGACCTGCTGTGTTCTTCACTTGCTAATCCATTCTAACACCAGTGGAATATTAATGACTGCAAAACTGTAATACTTTCCATAACCTCTGCTATTTGCGCTGTCGCAAAATTAAGCGCAGTCTGTATTTAATTACCAAAGCTTGGACTTTAGCAGGAGAGAATTCATTTTAAAAAACTAACAGACTTTGGGTAATTGCATGCATAATCAATCCATATTTTGTTCATTCAGTGGCAATCTTTAAACCTCATCATCATTATTTTTCCCCTTGTCTACAAAAATTGTACACGGTTAAAGCCACTGATCTTCTTGTCTTAATAAAAAGCAAGGGAGAAAAAATAGGTTGAACTTCAGAATTGTCTTCTCAGTTTTAAGATTCTCTTCTTATATTATTAAGATCACAGATAATTTTAAGCCAAAGCTGGGTGTATCCTGGATATTTTTCTAGGTCTGCTTTCCTAAATGAATTTGGCATTCTGATGTGAGGAGCCATATTTACTTTGTGTTGATGGAATATTAAGAAATGGTCTTATTGTCTAGGACTGAAAATAAAATAAGTATCCAGATGCTGGAGGACACCTCCTCCTCGATATTGAAATGCATCTCTTTAATAATGACACCATTAGTAGTCAGAATGTCAGCTATTCGTTAAAAGTGTTTATTTAGTGATGAAAATAAGGCTAGGGAAACTTGACCATGTGCTTGCAGATGTTAGTGTGAGCAGAAGGGATCAATTTCCCCTCCAAATTTAGATGTTAGTTTTAGCTGGAACTCTTCAAACTTCAGCATTCATCCAAAAATTGTGTCCTTTGTTTGTTTGTCACTATTCTTTGGGGTTTTCTTTTCCATTGTGAATGAAAGATAATAAATCAGATTGATTTTCATTTAATCATTCATATAAACTTTGTTTCATTGTTGTTGTTGTTATGTATCTTCCAGTTGTTTGCGACTCATAGCTACCCTGTGTACAACATCTCTGAATCCTGCTCTATCTTGGTTTAATTTGATTGTCTGTGATTCACATGACCCCAATCATTGAGTCAATTCATCTCATCAAGGGTCTTCCTTTTTTGCACTGTCCCTCCACCCTTCTGAGCATGATGTCCCTCTCCAAAGACTGGTACCTCCTTGCAACATGCCCGAAGTATGTTAGATAGAGCTTCAAAATCCTTGCCTCCAAAGAGCAACCTAGTTTATTTCTCTCTAAGATGAACTTATTTTTATCCTAGCAGTCCATGGAATATTCAATACTCCTACTCAACTCAAAGGCATCAATTTTGTTTCCAGTGTCCAGCTTCCTGACACATAGCAATTAAGGTTGCGAAGACATGTAATATAATTGAGTAATGTAATTAATTGCAATACCTCATTACATTTTCACTGTATATTGTCTTTCCCTTCACCCAAGTTATCTATTAAGTTTCTGTGTGTAAGCCTTTACTTGCTAGGAAGGGTGGAGGGACAATGCAGGATCAGAAGATCCTGGAAGAGATGAATTAACACGGTGAATGAGGTAAGGGAGTTGGTATGTCAGAGACAGTAAGACTAGTTTATGATAGTATATGGTTCAGAACTATTGTGTGTAAGGTATCTATGAGTTGTTGGTGACTCAAGGGCACAAAACAACAATAAGCCCTTTGTATTAGTATTTTGCATTTACCTTTTTGTATTAATAATCTTATACATTAATTGTAGGAAGCTCTCATGGATAAGAAGCTGTGCTACAATCTCAAAGGTACGTCGTTCCAATCTGCCCAATAATTTATGGAAGAAGGGTATATAATCGCTTTCCATGCAATTTACTGCCTCTGATGAGGGTCATCTATAAGTCAGTTCCAACTAGACGGCAAATAAAAACAATATACCTTAATTGTCCTATTGTGGTCATCTTACGTCACACAGAGCAATTTTTTCATTTCATCCACCTTGTACAGCATTTCACAGCATTTTTTTTCTATAATTTTTTAGGTTTTGTGCAATACTCCATTGTGGAACATACCACAGTTTCTTCAGCTATTTGTCCATTTTTGGACATTTGGGTTATTTCAAACTTTTTAAAAAAATAATACTGGGATAAATAAGGATGTGGATATGTCTGTTTGTGTCACAATTCTTATTTCTTTGGGATAAGTACTTAAGTCATAAGACTGCTGGATCAAGTTTCTATTCCCAACTTTCTAAGGAAGCACCATAGTGGTCATTCCACTTTACAGATCAACCTGCAGAGACATCATTCTTTATTCTCTCTTTTTCTTGGAGTCTTCAAAAGTACAATACACACAGAGATCACAGGACCCTATAGCAAAGAGCACAATCATCCTGGTCCTTCCTCCAGGCTTAGTAGTTGAAAGACTAATCCTTGTGACATCGCAATTCATTTCCCCTCCCCTCCCCCACCCATTTACTCAACTGAAATGGTCCTTGCATCTGTGTTGAAGTTTTTGATATGTAGATTAGTTGTTCACCACCAGGGCCATCAGAGCTCCTTCAAAGAAAAGATACACTCTGAATATCAAGAGGAACAAAACCTGTGCCCAGTAGGTCGACCTGGACTCATGGCAACTCCATGTACATCAGTAGAGAACTGTGCTTCACAGGATTTTCAGTGATTAAACTTTAGCTGTAAATCACCAGGCCTTTCTTCCAAGATGCCTCTGAAAGGAAGCGAGTTTTCAAAATTTTGGTTTGCAGTCAAGTACATTAATTATTTGCATCACCCAGGGCCCCAAAGTCAAGATGAAGATGGAAATTCTAGGTCTCCTTTGAAGACAGGAAGGACTCCTCTGGTGCTGTGGTGTGTAGGGGCTGTACTACTACCTGGAGGATGAGGCCCCACCAGTGGTTCTATCTACCAGTGGCTGTGCAGGAGAAAGATACACAATCTTCTATGTGCTTTATGGCTTCTGAAAATTCAATGGGCCATCAGCTATGAGGTAGTTCTAACTTAATGGCAATGAGTTTTGGGTGTGAAGACAAGATTTCACCCAGTATTACAGAGGAGAGAATTTTGTCAGACCCAAAGGTTGGAAACTTGTGAGGAGGACAAGATTCAGTGAGAAGGGACAATGTGGGAATCAAGGGGGAGCAGGCTCTTCACCTCTCCTTATATCCCAGGTTTAACATTTTGATACTGAGACTGTCAAATACTCAGCTAGGATCAATTCCCTTAAGTTATGATAATGAGATGTTTGACCTCCCATTTCTTCCACTGTTTCTGTCTAAGAAGCTTTACCTTTTTCTGTTTTTTTAAGACTGTATACTTTTTGACTGCTCTTTGGAGGGAGGTATTCTGAAGGCTTTGTCTGACATACTTTGGACATGTTGCAAGGAGGGACCAGCCCTTAGAGAGGAACACCATGCTTGGAAGGATGGAGGAACAGTGCAGGACAGGAAGACACTAGATGGTATGGATTGATTCAGTGACTCGGCTAATGGAGATAGGTGTGTCAGATACGATGAAGTTGCTCAAGAAAGAGCAGGGTTCAGAGCTGTTGTACATAGGATCACTATGAGTCACATGATACTTGACAGCACATAACAACAACATATACTTTAGATAAACTATCAGGAGGATTCAGTCCCTTGAGAAGGATATCATACTTGGTCAAATAAACTCACTCAAACTTTCTTTGGCTTTGACTTAGAACCCATTCATAGCTGACCGTCCAGCTGTTTTTAAGGGCTACAAATCACATGGGAGTAGATTTGCCTGTCTTTCTCTCATGTAGCTACTGATGAGTTCCAACCCGCAGAGAGACGCTGTCTTTGGACACAACTATCTAATTACTACACCACCAAAGCACACTCATAAAGTTGTAAGGTGTCATCAAGTTGAGTATGACTCACAGCAACCCTATCCTACTCACCATCTCTGAAATACTCAAGCCTATTGCTGAAATCCATGAGTCAATTCATCTCATTAGGAATCTTCCTCTCCTTTGCTGACCACCCCTCCATCTTCAGCTTCACTTAGCTACATATCCAAAGTATGAAAGAAGAAGTTTTGTCATTTTTGTATCCAAGGAGCACTCTGGCTGCACTTTCTCCAAAATGTATGTATTTGTTCTTTTATCAGGTCATGAGATATTCAATACTCTCTATTAGCATCACAACTCAAAGATATCAATTCTTCTTCCATTATCCTTATTCATTGTCCAGCTCTCTGATACACAACAGGTGATTGAGAAGACCATGACATGAATTAGGCACACCTCAGTCTTCAAACTGACATCACTGCTCTTCAACATTCTAGAGAGGTTCCTGATAACAAACTTGCCCAACAAAATCTATCTCCTAATTTGCTGATTACTGGTACCAAGGGATTAGTTGTTGATCCAAGGAAGATGAATGTGCACTAGTAAAGTAGTCAAGAAAAACGCACACAAACAACAATAAAAACAAAAATTGATGCCTCTCAACATGATAGATTGGCACTGTAGGTATAACAGGTTTAAGCATAGAAGTTATTATGAGGATAATGCAGGATAATGAGGATGAGGGCATTGTTATGAGTAAGAGCCAACTTGAAGACATTTATTTAACATGATGAAAGATGAAAGATGGCCTTGTTAGAAGAGATCTCCTGAAGATTTAAAAAAAAAATTAAAAAGCACTTAAGATGGATAAAGTTTCATTTTGTTGTTGTTGTTGTTATGTGCCATCGAGTTGTTTCCGACTCATAGCGACCCTATGCACAATAGCTCCAAACCCTGCCCTATCCTGCGCCAACCGCACCACCTCCGAAACACCCATCCCGATTACCCCAGTCACCGAATCAATCCATCTCATAGAGGGTCTTCCCCTCCTGCGCTGTCCCTCCACCCTCCCAAGCATGATGTCCCTCTCCAAGGACCCGTCCCTCCTGGCAACATGTCCAAAGTATGTCAGACGAAGCCCCAGAATCCTTGCCTCCAAGGAGCAGCTTGGTTTAATCCTCTCCAAGATGGATCTGTTTGTTTTCCTGGCAGCCCAGGGTACATTCAGTACCCTTCTCCAGCACCACAGCTCAAAAGCATCCACTCTCCTTCTGTCCTCCCTAGTCATTGTCCAACTCTCTGATGCATAACAAGCGATTGCAAATACCATGACCTGTATCAGGCGCAAAATACAGCTCAGAAACAAACTTTTGTAAACTTTTTTGTAAATTTTGCATCCAAGTTTTTGTCAAGATACCTACCCCAAAGTCATATAAGAGGTGGCACAAAATAGCCATACTCACTAGGCAGGGAAAGGAATTTGATTTTATGGTTTTATCCCTTTCCTCTACTTCTGGGTGCCAGTCTGTCATACAGTGTTGCTTGTGTGATTATGTAATGCTGGATACTACACCAAAGATATTTCAAGTATCAGCAGAGTGAGCCGTGGTGAGCCAGATTCAGTGAGCTCACAGATTAGAAAGAAATGCCTGGAAATCTACTTCTGAATATTTTCAAGTGAAAGTTCTATATTATAACAGAGAAGTGTATAAAATTCTAGAAAATGACAAGGTGGTTTTTTTTTTTTTAGGTTGAAAACACAGTTGTTGAGTTAGTTCCAAGTCATAATGATCCTCCACTGAGTTTTCAAGACTAAATATTTAGGGCAGGAGATGGCCGATCTTTCTCCCTTAGAATGGCTGGTATATTCAAATCCAAATCCATATAGTAGTCAAACACATAATGTATTACATTACCAGGACTCCTTGCTAGGTTACTAGACAGTCAAGATATACAGTGTAAAATGTCTTGGACACATTCATGCTCCTGAAGGTGATGCAGAAATGGATGATATTTTGTAAAAAGGGGGGACATGAGTGTGAGCAATTGGATGACAATTAACAGCAACATCAACCTTCTCTCCTAGAATCTCTTTCTTTCCCTTTCTCAACCTCTCCCATTGCCATTGAGTCAGAATCACCTCGGTGGGTTTTCAGAGGCTCTAAACCACATGGGAGATTGCTCACCTTCTTCTCTTGAAGCAGCAGGTGGGTTAGAACTACTTGGCTATGGGCTGTGGTTTAGCTATTTTACCCACTTTAGCTTTTTACCTACTAGACTACCACAGCTTCCTTGTAAAGTACATGTTATTACTATTCACCATTAAGTTGGAATTGACTCATGGCTTACCCTCTAGTGGGTTTTCAGAGGCAATAAATCACATAGGAGGATATTTCAAATCTTCTTCCTTTATAGCAACTGAATTTGAACTGTCTACCTTTAGATAGACACAGTAGCGCTCCATAGCTTGTACAAAATGAACCACAGACACGTAAAATCTTGTTATCTTCTGCTGCTGTCCAGTTGCTCAGTTGCAAGATTTATTGATTGAAATTCCTGTAAAATTGGACTCAGTGCCCAACTTTGTTCACCTCTGCCCTTTTCTAACAACTAACCCTGCTCAAGCAGGCAGGCTGCAATTGTAGCTGGCTCCATTATCTTCCTGTCCACACCTTCCAAGAGTGTGAAGCCAGAAATACAAAACACATGGATACTCATGAATAATTCAAGCCCCCAAGAGAAGACCATTCTATAGTGACCCAACAGAAACCTTTCTCATCAATCTGCATTTGAAAAGCTGGCCCTGGGAAAGTCAGTGCTCTTCTGAATGTGAAACCACTAGGCAGGTTTGATTTGCAAGCCTAAGAGGTCCTCCAGTAAGAAAATCAATTCAAACCCAAAGTGACATTTTGGTTTTATTAAGTCAGGGTTGTCTGGCCTGCATTATTTAACAGATCATATCTATTATGACCTTTGAAGAGTTAAATCTCATGAACAGTGGGGTGGAATGCTATTATTAATTTCAACTTTAACGATTGGAAACACAGAATTCATTATTCTGCTGAATGTAGGGTCTGAAAATGGTTTTCATTTCAGGTCATCTATTAGAATCTGCCTTTGAAAATTTTATTGACCTCATTTCAGTCTCCTGGCCCATTTGTTTAAGCTTTTAAAATTGATCCCCAATAAGAACAATGTTTGACATCACTCTCCTACCCTGCTTCCAGGTAGAAAGGAGTAGCATCTGTCAATATGGAAGGCAGAGCAACACACACACCACTCATAGACAGTAGGTTAAAAGCTTTGGTGAACACATCAAGACTTCTTGGAAAACAAAGGACGCTATCTAGATTTATGGAATGAAGGTCCAACTGGAAATATAAGGGTGAAGGATTCCTTGTTTGAGAACGATTTATGTTTTAATATCATTTATGTTTTGAATCATTATGATTCCTTGTTTGAGAATGATTTATGTTTTAATATTTTAAATTTTACCCCAGAGAATATCCAAGGTCCAATGGGACCTTGGAAATTCTCTGGGGTAAAATTTAAAATCATCACAATCATTGAAAAAATTCAAATTCTGTTTTTAGGCACAATTTTTGACTGGCACTTTTCTTTTTGCTTAAGGTAATAATCAACATGTTTGTAAATTTGATAATTACATTTTTTCCCCAAGATACGTTAGTTTATTGATATGATTATCTATATAAATAATTTATTTTGATAAAAGAAAGGCACAGTGCCCTTTCTCTCACCTATAAAGAGGACATAATAGAAAACAAATTCTTGGCACAAATATTGAGAATATTTGAGATATTATAAATAATGAGAAAGTATTTATTTATAAAACATGTAAGCACAAGTTGGACCAAAGATTGACCTGTAGGCCAAATATATACCACCTCTTATTCTTGCAAATACAATTGTATTGGAGCACAGATCTACCTATCCAATTGCAATTTTTCTATTGCTTCTTTCTTTCTACAATGGTGGAGTTAAGTAGTTTTGACAGAGATTATCAGACCATGACAACCTAAATAGTCTTACCTAGCCCTATCCAGAAAAAAACAAATCCAATCTCTGAGTTATACTATCATACAGAAGAAAATAAATCTATGATCTGCTTCTGTAGAGATTGCAGTCAAGAACAAGGCAATGCTCTAATTCAAATAAACTCAGAGATATCTAACATTAACAGCAATGCATTATCTAAGAGGTAGACTCTACAGGACTTCTTGGAAAGAACAGGATGTTTCTCAGGTCAAAGCCTTGGCCTAGAAACCTAACTGAGGCTAGACTGCTAAAGAAAACTATATGCCAACTGATGACATTGTTATTATAGCTGAAGAATAACATGGTGACCAGAAAGGTGCAAGAGTTTGTTGCTAGAGATCTGGGAAAGGAAAGCACAAAACACAGAATTTTGGTTCTATTTACACAATCTTGTCCAAATTCAGAAAACTGAAAGCAGGAATGTATGTTTCACCAGGTCTTACTATGGCTTGGACCAAAAGAGCAATTTTTCTATATAGACCAGACAGTAAATATTTTAGACTAACAGGAAAGAATCAAGTAATTATTCTTAGAAGGGTAATACTAGACCTCTTTTCCACATTTTACTTTCTGGTCATGCAAAAACAAGTGATTGTTTGTCAAGGCAGAAACTTATGGCTGAACCTTCAGCAGATTTTTAGAGGCTATCAATCATATAGAAAGAGACTGAGGATCTTTCTCCCCCAGAGTAGCTGGTGGATTTAAAATGGTGACCTTTGGGTTGACAGCACAATTTCTTAACCACTAAGCCATCGGAGCTCCCTGCCAAAATAGGTATTTGGCTCAGCAGCTGTGGCAAGGGGAGATGCCCTATCCTCCACTGGAGCATTGAGCTCCCCAGCCAAGATCACCAGACCCAGGACCTACTGGGATTACAAGTAAGAAAAACTCCTTTAAAACAATGACATGGGAGAAGCAGACTACCTCACATACTCACACAACAAAAGCAAGATATCATCCAAAAATATTATCAAAACACAGAATAAATCAATTACCTGAAGGCAGAAAATCCAATCCAACTTTCTGCCAGAGAACCCAAAGAAACAATGGTTAAGTATTTTGAATGGGTGAAAGAAAAAGTCAAACAATTGCAGTAATCTATAAGTAAAAACCAAGAGAAACTTAAAAGACAAAACAAGACAAAACAAATAAAATTAATGAGGCATTAGAAACATTAGAAAAATAAGAAACAGCAATACAGGATATTAGGAATCCCAGAAGCTGAGGGACAGATGAACAAAATTTAAGAGACAGGGCCTAGAATCAGTGAAAGAATTCTTATCAATGAATGACCTGTTAGAGCAAAAGCAGAATAAAAAGGAACATCATGAAGGAAGCCAAAGAACAATGTGAGGCATCATTAAGAGGAAGGAAAGGGGAAAGACTGGTGTGGAAAACAATGTATATGAACTTGGTAAGTAAACCAGTATTAAAAAACAAACAACACACACACACACACACACACACACACACACACAAAACAACCCCACAAACAAAGAAACAAAATATTTTCAACCTTAAAAAAAATAAAGAAAAAGAGGAATAATATGCACATAGTTGGAATTCCAGAATAGGAAAAAGTAAATAAAGGCACAGGGAAAACTGTAGAAGAGTCACTAGAAGAAAATTGCCCATGGAAAACTGTCCATGAAGAATGAGAGAATATACATACAAGAGGCTGAATGACCCCACATAGAATCAATCCCAAAAGAAAAACTTCAGTGTTTCATCATAGTAAAATTTGTCAGAATCAAAGGCAAGGAGAGAATTCTGAAAGCAATTAGAGAAAAATGAAGAGTAATCTATAAAGGAGAGCAAAAAAGGTTAAGTGCTGACTTCTCAGCAGAAAACATGGGGACAAGAAGACAATGGAGTGATATATATCTAACACTCAAAGAACACAACTCTCAACCAAGAATACTATGTTGTTGTTGTTGATTGCCTTTGAGTAGAATACGACTCATAGTGACACTATGAACAAAAGGCCTGAAGCCTCTGTGCAACTATCAACAATTGTCAAAGTTCATAGAGTTTCCGGAGGCATGTTGTTTAGGAAGTGGATGCCACTCTTTTGTTTCTAAAAGACTATTATACCCAGCAAAAACTGTCCTTCAGCTATGATGGAGAGGTAAAGACTTTCTCATAAGAACAAAAACTAAGAAAGTATGTAAAATCAAGACCAAAACAATTGCAAGAAAAAAGTCCTTCCCACAGAGATACCACAACAACACAAAAAAGAAATCAACAAAATGATAGCAATAAAACCTCACCTCTCAATCATTACCCTGAATGTGAATGGCTTAAATGAAGCAGTAAAGAAGAAAAAGAGTCATAGATTGGATAAAAAACAAAACAAAACAAAACAAAACCCCAAACTCATCAATATTCTGCCTATAAGACTCACTTGAAGTATTTTAAAATTGTTTTTTAAAGAAAACACCACAAAAAACCAAACACAGGCTAAAATAATCAAAGTGTGAAAAAAATATACCAAACAAATGACTACAAGGAAAAAAAAGTCAGGAGTAACAATACTAATCTCCAATACAATGGACTTCAGGATAAAACCCTTACAAAGGACAAGGAAGGACACTACATAATGTTTAAAGGGTCAATAGTATAAGAGGACCTAATCATAATAAATATCTATGCAAAATATACACAGTAAACCTTAACAGAACTGAAGAAAGAAACAGACAACACCATGTTAGTAATAGGAGACTTCAATCCCCCATTCTCAAGGAAAGATAGGATGACCGGAGAGAATTTCAACATAAAGACTGAAGAATTCAACTATCCAATTAACCAGTTCCTCTCACAGATGCATACAGGCTAATGCACCCCCTAAAATGCTCAGCACTGAAAAATAATGAACTTGTTAAGGGCTACAAAACATTATTTAGTCTGGAAATCATTATGCTGAGTGAAATACCTCAGTCACAAAAGTCTGAATACTCTTAAGACCATGGTTATGTAACAGGATTGATATAAGGACAGAGAAATAACAGGAAAAGAGTGAATAGATAATGAACACAGCACTGGAAGAGATGAAGGAAAGGACTGCCTGAAAGAAATGCATAATTAGGTATTATATACATAGGACAATTAACAGTCTAGAACAAGAGATACATTAAAAAGTGAACTGTAGGAGGCAGGTGAAGTAGTATGTGCATTAATGGATGAGTGAAAACCCAACCTTTCTGTAAACTCTCATAAAAATATCAATTTTTTAAAAAGTAAAAATACATCCCACAAAAGAAAAACAGAACTGAAGTCTTAAATCACTGAAAAAAACCCAGAAAACATGTATTTGGCTGTAGGCTCATTTACCAATGCCTGAATTAGAAATAGCCCAGATTTTATAGATTCAGAAACAAATGGGAATTTTGCTCTAACGTAAACCAATCCTATTTAGGATCTCACACATAACTTTATTCCATGATTAAAATGAGAACATGAGTTTAGAGTAAACACCAGACAGTAGACACAATAGCTCTGAACCCTGCCCTATCATGACCCTACCTTTCTCTGACATACCTACTCCTGTTACCCCAGTTACTGTGGTACCATCTCATCCAGTGATTTTCTCTCCTGTCCCTCCACTCTTCCAAGCCTGAAGTCCTTCTCCATGGACTGATTTCTCCTGGAAACATGCTCAAAGTATGTGAGACAGAGCTTTAAAAGGAAGGTGCAGGGATGGGATGAATATATATAAATGAATATATAGTTTTACCTTTATATGTTTTTTTAGATATTTATTACTGTAGCACCATATTTTCTGTTAACAAATTCTGTCTTAAATTTTTAGGCACATTGTAACAAAATATTTCAAAGTGGAAGCTTTAAAGAACAGAAATTTGTTTTTTTACCATTCTGGAGACCTATAGGCCAAATTTAGGGCATCAGCAAAATTGTTCTTTCAGTCAGCTTCAGGGAAAGACCCTCCTTTTTCCCTTCAGTTTCTACACTTTCAGACATTTCTTGGCATTCTTAGTCTATAGATTGATCATTACAGCCAGTTTTCACCCTATATAACTCTATGTCCCTTTTCTAAGATGCCAGTCAGAAAAAGTTAGGACCAATCCTTCTCCAGTAAGATTTTGATAATTGATACCATCTTGTTAAGAAAAAAAAAAAAATCTGTGTTTCTTTTATAAAGCTCATATTCACATATGTTTAGAGAAATAAAATCATATATCTTCTTTTGTTTTCCTCTATTATTTATCAAATAGTTAGGTCACTGACTGAAAGTCTTGATGATTTTGCTAAATTCAACTATATTAGTAGGACTTTCCCTATCTAAGGGCTACAGTAACAAATGAAACTCTGTGGCTTCAAACAACAGAAATTTGTTCTTTCACAGTTGTTGAAAGCAAAAGCCTGAAATCCAGGGATTGGAATGGTTGTTTCTGCGAAGACCCCATTTCCATATGCTCCAGGTTATGAAAATGTCTCAGTTTAGGTATGTCCTTTATCAATACTAACTTACTTTTCTTACTTAACCTAGAGAGACCTTGTAAGTATTGATCATTTCAACATCTGCCCACAAGACAGTGATACAGAATTTAAGGAACATCTGACTCATGCAGGTTCTAGTTTTCCCAAAAACAAGTACGTAAGTTGAATTGCCATTTTGGTATTGAGAACTTTAATTAAAAAGCCTAAATCATGAAGGAAAATAGGTAAGAGTACATCTACTTTATTTATGTATATTATGTGATTAATCTTCTCAGGGGGATTTACACCCTCTAAAAACCCACTGAAGGATCAGCCAGTTGAGTTGGGTCTTATTTAGCAACAAGACAGTTAATGTAAGGTTTTTAGTTAATCTGCTGTTACTACAACCGCAATAGATCATTTAATGTAACTACCAAGGATGAAAAGGAATACTTCTTTATCAAATAAAAATTAAATTCCATTCTTTTTAAATTGAAAATTAGGCATATTACATATACACTTATATCTTAAATTACTGATTACCTTCTCTTTAAAATATGGAATCAGATTAAAGTTACAGCAAATTATCTTTCATTATGACAGGTATATCTCAGTTTCTTGTTCTTCAATGTATTATATTTCAAAGACACTACTTTTTTCTTTTCTTTTTTTTAGGTCTTAGCAAATCTGTTCTGAGAAAGTCTATTTTGTGCCATTTTCCCAACAGCATGTGCTCAGTTCACGTCTCTGTAACAATTTTGTGGATTCTCATAATATTTCTAATCTTCCTGTAATGCTATTACACAATTAGTAAATTACAATGTCATATAATCATTCTGTTTATGTGTACTGAGGAGCCAAAAATTCAAGTAATTTCACTTTATTGAATTGTTCTTGAATCTATACTATTTCCAGGTTTTACTGGTATAAATATGTTGCAAATATTAATTAATATGATGTTTATTTAACAAAACATAGCAAAATAATTTACTAGTAATTAATGATTGCTCTTTTTAATTGACTGAAAACTTTACAGAAATTAATTTACAAAAATATTTTAGCATGCACACCCAAGTTTATTGCTGCATTGTTTACAATAGCAAAGAGATGGAAATAACCCAAGTGCCCATTAACAAACAAATGGATAGAGAAGCTGTGGTATATTCACACAACTTAATACTATGCAGCATTGAAAAACAAGGAACTCATGAAATATTATACTAAATGTGTGACCCTGGAGGACATTAGGCTAAGTGAAATATCTCAGTCACAAAAGGATAAATACTGTATAATGCCACTGTTATAAAACAGGACTGACATTAGGGTTGGGAGAAAATAAAAAAAGAAGGGATAAATAATGTACACTGCATTGAAACAGATGAGTGAAAGAACTACTTAAAAGGAATATATGATTAAGTATTATTTTCATGACAAAAGTCCAAAATAAGAACTGCATAGTAAAGTAGACTGGTGTCAGGGTAGGGAATTGTACAATAATGATTTTTTTTTTCAAAGGGAAAAGTGAACTAGAGGTGTGGGCAGGGAAAAAATGTGCAACAATATATGAATGGAAATTCAAGTTCTCTATAACTTTCATTAAACACTCAATTAAAAATTTAAGAAATACAAAAAACCCCCCAAATTTAAGCCTTGAGTTGCAATACTTAAGGAAAAAAGAAAGTATTTTTGCAACATAATTTTCTCTCTAGTTCCAATTTCAATCAGATTTATTTAGACTTTAGAAAGAATTTAACTCATAGTTTTATAGAAAGAATAATCAGTAGTTGTTGTTGTTGGGTGCCATCAGGTTGCTTGAGACTCATAGCAATCCTATGTACAGCTTTGAACCATGCTCTATCCCGGGCCAACGTTATTGTCTCTGAAATATCTAACCCTATTATCCCAGTGACTGAATCAATCTATCTAATCCAGAATCTTCCTCTCCTGTGCTGTGCCTCCACCATCCCAAGCATGATGTTCCTCTCCAAGGGCTGGTCCTTTCTTGCAACATGCCCAAAGTATGTGTCAGATTAAGCTTCAGAATCATTGCCTCCAAGGAGCAGCCTGGTCTCACCCTCTCTAGGATGAATCTGTTTCTTTTCCTAGTAGTCCATGGTATATTCAACACTCTTCTCTGGCACCACAGCTCAAAGGCATCAATTCTCCTTCTATTGTACATAGCAAGCAGTTGTGAAAGATATGGTGCCCTTTAATCTCCAGACTGACATCATTGCTCTTCAGTATTCTGGAGAGGCCCTGACAGCAGACTTTCTCAAGGCAATTTGTCTTTTGATTGGTACCAAGAGTGCTGATTGTGGAGCCAAACAAACTAAAGCTGTTAACAATCTCAATCCCTTCACTGTCTATCATGATGCTGCCAATAGGCCCAGTGGTGAGAATCTTTGATTTTGATGTTGAGCTTCAATCTATATTGAAGACTGCAGTCCTTGATGATCTGCAGGAAGTGCTTCAGATCCTCTTCAGTTTCAGCAAGCAGAGTTGTGTCATCTGCATAATGCAGAATGTTGATGAGTACTCCAATCCTGATGTCACATTCCTCCTCATAAAGTCTAGCCTCCCAGATGATTTGTTTTCCATATAGATTGAAAAAGTATGGAGACAGGACACATCCCTGCCATACACCCTTCCCAATTTTGAACCATGCAGTGTTGCCTTGCTCTGTACTGATGACTGTCTCCTGGTACTAGTATAGATTTTACATAAGCACAATCAATGGTTCTGGCATTCTCATTCTTCTGAGTTAACCACAGTTTGTTCTGATTCACACAGTCAAATGCCTCTGCATAGTCAATGAAACACAGATAGGCATTCTTCTGGTACCTTCTCCTTTTAGCCAAGAACTATCTAAAATTAGTTACAATACCCCTAGTATCATGACCCCTTCTAAAACCAGACTGCACATTTAAAAGTTTTCTGTTGATGTGCTATTCCAGTGGGTTTTGGATAATTTTAGCAGAATCTTGCTTGAATGTGCTATTAATGATATCGTTTGATAATTTCTGCACTCTGTTGGGTCACCTTTCTTTGGAATGGGAATAAATATGGATCTCTTTTAGTCAGTTGGCCAGGTAGTTGTCCTCCAGATTTCTTGACTCAATTTGGTGAGCGCATCCAGAGCAGCATCCATTTGTTGAAATATGTATGTTTTAGTTATTTATTTCAAGTAAAAAACTTGTCTTGTGGAAGGCAAGTTGAATGATCACAAAACATTTTGCAATTCCAAAATGTTTGCTTGGAGCATTTGACAGATTAGCAAACCCAGGGTCTGGAGAGGAGCTGAAACCCAGTGGATTGAGCTTACCATTTGTATCCACTTTAATGTCCTTTTTTTGGAAGGACATTAGACCCTTCCAGAGTTGCAGGTGAGAAATTGACAGATATATTAATAAATATGTTTTCTTTTTTTGGCAAAAATAAGCACAACAAAATATCCACCAATTCAACAATTTCAGCACAGAGTTAGGTTACATTGATTAGCTTTTTGCAGATGTAGAAATATATCCTCCACAATTAAGAAGAACTCATTGTCCCCTAAGATTCTCATCTAACCTCACAAGTTGCT
>NW_006399791.1:19961856-19980953 GCF_000299155.1 Elephantulus edwardii
TGGCCAATCCTTCTTCCTAGTCTGTCTTAATCTGAATGTTTAGATTTATAGGAGTACCTGACAGACAAGCAATTTATGAAGCACTGAAAGATAAATCCCTCATTGTGGAGTTAACCATTAGTTACAGTGTTGTCCCTTCCCTTAGCCCAGTGCCTTGACCCACTTATTTCCCAGCTCCATCCTCCACCAGGATACCCCTTCACATCTATCAAATCCCTTCAGAAATTATCTTTCATTGTCTAACCCTTGATCTGACAGCTTGGCCTCTGTGATTCCAAACACATCAACTGCTGACAATTTTTTTTATGCTGTGACCAGTGTCTCTTAAGTTTAGTTGTATTGTCTCCGAAGGGAAGGTGATGTGTCCTGTAGAACTCCTGTATAGATTGTATTTTTCTTCTTAGCCCTTGGGCCACAGGCCCCCAGGCCTGACTGATTTTGGCTCTGCCTTGGGGGTTTTGTACCTGTGGGTGTGCCAGAAGCTTTTGCCGAGAGTTGCTTCTCTATTGTCTGGCCTTCGTTCTGCCCAGTTTAATTTTTCTCAGCTTCAGCTTGAACTTGCATGTGAGTAGTTGGTGGTCTGTTCCACAATCAGCTCCTGGCCGCCTAGTTTTCACAGCTGATATTGAGCTTCTCCAGCGGTTTTTTCCACAGATGTAATCGATCTGATTCCTATGCATACCATCAGGTGAAATCCATGTGTACAACCTGCGTTTATGTCTCTTAAAAAACGTATTCGCAATGAATAAGTCATTGATTATGCAAAATAAAATCATTCTATCTCCAGCTTCATTTCTGTCACCAAGTCCATGTTTTCCAACTACTGATTCTTCTTCCCTGTTCCCAACATTTCTTAGGAGACAATTGTCTGAGATGCTATTGCCAATTCCACTCCCCAGGGGGTCGTTTTTCTTCTGACTCTATTGGAAAAAGCTTTGTCCCTGTTTGTCTCTTATGGATTTTGTGGTTTGGGGCTTTAGTCCTAGGTCTCTGATTCACCTTGAGTAGATTGTTGTGTATGGTGTGAGATGTAGATCCTGTTTCAGCTTTCTGCAGGTAGCAGTCCAGCTTTGCCAACATCATTTGTTGAAGAGCTTGTCTTTTTCCCATTTGATAGGTTTGATTTCCTTGTCACATATCAGTTGACTTTTGAGAGCTAGATCCACTTCTGGGTTTCCAATTCTGTTCCATTGATCTATGTGCCTGTCATTGTACTGTGCCTTGCTGTTTTGTTTACAACTACTGTGTAGTAGGCCACTTAGTTTTTTGGTTTTTTCCCCTCAAGTGTTTTGCTTATTTGAGTTATCTTTCCTCTATAAACAAATGGAAAATTTCCCTTTTGACCTCCTTGAAAAAGAAATTTGGTATCTGGATTGGAATGTCATTTTCACAATATTGAATCTTCTTATCCCTGAGCAGCGGATAGTTTTCCATTTATTTTCATCCGTTATTGTTGATCACAGAAATATTTTTAGGGTTGGTTGGTTGTTTTGTTTTTTGATTTTGTTTTCTTTTTAAATATATGGGTCTTTTGTGTCTCTAGTTAAGTTCATTCCCAAGTATCTCACTTTGTGGTTGGCTATTGTAAATTGTATTAACAGGTCTTTGTTGTATCAACAACTTATGCTATGCAGATGACACAATCTTGCTTGCTGAAATTGTAGAAGACCTGAAGTGTTTGCTGCAAAAGGCCAAGGACTAGAGTCCTCAATATGGATTGAAACTCAACATCAAAAGACAAAGAATTTCACCACTGGGCCAATTGGCAGCACCATGATTGATGGAGAAGAGAGTGAGGTTGTTAGCATTATCGTTTACGTGGCTTCCCAATCAACACTCTTAAAACCAGCAGTCAGGAATTTTGCTAGGAAAATCTCCTGTCACGGACCTTTTCAGAGTGATGAAAGAAAAGCAATAATGTTAGTCTAGAGTTAAAAGTGTGCCTGATCCAGGTCATGGTCTTCTCAATTACTTGTTGTGCTTCAGAAAGCTGGAGAATGACTAAGGTTGACAGAAGAAGAATTGATGCCTTCGAGTTGTGGTGCTGGAGAAGAGTCTTGAACTGTCTTGGATAGGGTAAAGCCAAGTGTCTGTTTGAAGGCTAGGATTTTGAAGTTCTGCCTCACATACTTTGGGCACATGGCCAGGAGAAACTGGTCCTTGGAGAAGGTCATCATGTTTGGAAGGGTGAAGGGACAGCAAAAGAGACCAAGATCTGGTATGAGATGGATTGATATGGTATCTAGGGCAATGTGATTTGGTGTATGGGAATTAATGAGATTGGGTCAGGACAGGACAGGGTTTGGAGATGCTGTATGTAAGGTTGCTATACATCACAGGTGACTCAAAAGTACATAACAACAACAGCATACTGTATTGGGTTTTGGTGTTTGTTTTTTTGTTTTCTAATTTAAGCCTCTTACTTAAAGTCAACAAGACTTCTGAGGAGGGCCTTTGTATTTAAAAAACAGTTTTTATTGTATCTTGGAGGAACATTCTCCTAAGTGGTACTCTTCTGTCAATATGCTGTACTGAGGTAACCTGGAGTTGCTGTGATGATTAACCTTGTGCCATAAGGGTGTCAAATGCTGTAATGATTATCCATGGTGGACAGTGTTTGATGGAGCTCCCAGTTTAAGAGAGGTGTGAAAGCATGAGTGGCATCCGCTTCCTAAACATGTCTCTGGAAACTCTATGAACTTTGACAAATGATGATAGTTACAGAAGAGTGTCAGGCCCTTTGTTCATAGGATCGCTATGAGTTGTGCTCAACTCTGGCAATTAACAACAGCAACATTTTAAATGGTATTACTTTCTTGTTTTCCTTCTTTGAGTTCTCTTTGTTACTGTAGAGGAATTGTGCTGACTTTTGGATATTGGTCTGGTGTCCTGCTGCCCTACTATTGAAGGCCACTAGCTCTAACCATTTTAATTTTTTTTTGTCATTGTTGTTGAGTCCTTGTGGTTTTCTTTGTACTCTATCACATAATCTACATATAGCAATAGTTTAACCATCTCTTTGTCAATCTGCAAGCCTTTTATTTCCTTCTCTTGTCGCATTGCCTTAGCTAGTACTTCCAACATAAAATTGAATAGAAGTGGTAACAGTGGGTATCCTTGTCTGGTCCCTGTTCACAAGAAAAATGCTTTTAGTCTTTCTCCATTGAGAATGATATTGGCTTTTGCGTTTGCATATACACTTTTCACTATGTTGAGGGAAGGCCCTTCTTATTCTCTTTTGCAGAGTGTCTTAATTAGGAAGGGTTATTGAATTTTGTCATATGCCTTTTCTGCACCAATTGCTAGGATCATATGGAAATATGTCTTTTCTCCATCAATTGCTAAGACCCTATTTATTGTTAACTGTTTCATTAATGTGGTGAATTATGTTGATTATTTGTCTTATGTTGAAGCATCTTTGCATACCTGCTACAAATTCCACTTGACAAAGGTGAATTATGGTAATTTTTTTATGTGCTGTTGCATGGATCAGAAATTTATTAAGGATTTTGCATTTATATTCATGAGAGATATTGGTCTGTAGGGTTTTGTGGTTTTGGTTGTTTTTTGGTTTTTTTTTGTAATTTCTTTGCCTGGTGTTGGTATTAGGGTCGTGGTGCTTTATAGAATGTCTCTGGGAATGTTTCTTCTTTTTCAGTGTTTTGAAATAATTTAAGTAGAATTGATCATAAATGTTCTCTGAATGTTTGGTACAATGTAGCCTTGAAGCGTTATGTTCCAGGACTTTTTTTGTAGGAAAGTTTTTTATGACCTTCTTGATTTCTTCTTTTATGATAGGTCTCTTCAAATGTTCTATGTCTATTTGTGTCAATCTGGGTAGGGTATTAGTTTCAAGGAAATTATTCATTTCCTCTAGGATTTCATGTTTATTGTTGTTGTTGTTGTTGTTGTTATGTGCCGTCGAGTCGTTTCCGACTCATAGCGACCCTATGCACAACAGCCCTAAGCCCTGCTCTATCCTGCGCCAACGGCACTGCCTCTGACACACCCATCCCGATTACCCCAGTCACTGAATCGATCCATCTCATAGAGGGTCTTCCCCTCCTGCACCGTCCCTCCACCCTACCAAGCATGATGTCCCTCTCCAAGGACCCGTCCCTCCTGGCAACATGTCCAAAGTATGTCAGACGAAGCCCCAGAATCCTTGCCTCCAAGGAGTAGCTTGGTTTAATCCTCTCCAAGATGAATCTGTTTGTTTTCCTGGCAGTCCAGGGTACATTCAGTACCCTTCTCCAGCACCACAGCTCAAAAGCATCCACTCTCCTTCTGTCCTCCCTAGTCATTGTCCAACTCTCTGAAGCATAACAAGTCATGTTTATTAGAGAATATTATTGTTGCTGTTGTTGATTTCTATAGAGTTGACCATGATTCATAGCTACCATATGAACAAAAGATCTGAAGTCTATCATTTCTCAAAGTTTATTAAGTTTTCAGAGGCATGTTGATTAGAAAATGGATGCCTCTCCTGCTTCCAAACATGTCTTACTTTGAGAGCTCAACTGAACACTGCCCACTATGAGTAATCATTATGGCATTTAACTCCCCAGTGGCACAGAATTCAGTATCACAGCCACTCTAGGTTACCTCAATACAGCAAATTGACAGAGCAGTGCTGCACCACTGAGAAAAATGTTCCTCTAATTTATAATTACACAGGCTTGAGGACCACAGACCCTAGGGCTCAACTGACTTTTAAATACAAAGGTGTTCAAGGAGGTGGTGTTGACTCTAAACAAGAGGCTTAAATAAAAAACAAACAAACATTCCACATGACCTTCAACCAAAACAAGAGAGCCCACCTTTCAAAGTAGGACTGCTTCCCCAGTCTCCTTTTCATCTGTTGTTGTTTTTGTTAAGTGTCATTGGGTCTAGGATGACTCATAGCTGACCCTATGAACAAAAGATCTGAACCCTGTTCTACAACAATCATTGTTTCTCTATGTTCATAGAGTTTACAGAGGCATGTAGTTTAGCAAATAGATGAACTCCTTCTTCCAAATCTGAATCAGTGTAGGAGCTTCACCAAACACTGCCCACTATAGGTAACTATTATGTTGTTTGACACATATACAACACAGAGTTCAGCATCACAGCAATCCCAAGTTACTTCAGAAAAGTTAATAGACAGACCACTGTTGTACCACTTTAAAGAAAGTTCATCTCAAAATCAAAGAATATTTGGCTTGAGGGCTATAGTCCCTAGGCCCTAGAGCATTTTTAAAGACAGGCACACCTATCAAATGCTGGTTGACTCTAAACCAGAGACTTCCCGGGCTATTGCCCATTGTTAGCTGAATCTTGCAAGTCCAAATAACTTTTCATAATATTCCAGTATTAATAGACTGAATTTCCCCTTGCTCTATAGATGTCATCTCCATCATTCTTTAATTAAAATAGTGGTGTCGTCTTTATTTCTTTTGTTAAGTTTGCCAATGGTTTGTCAATTTTATTGATTCTTTCTAAAAATCAAATATTAGGACACAAAGTAAGTTGTAACAAATGCAAAAAAAAAACCACTGAAATATTACAAAATATCTTCTTCACCAGTTAGTCTTGCTGGTTTCAGTTGTTTTTCTTTTTTCTATCTCATTAATTTTGGCTTTTTTCTTAGAATTTCCTTTCTTTTAGAGGCTGTGGGATAAGACTGTAGTTCCTTCTCTATTTGATGAAAGTGTTGGGTTAGATCATTAATTTTGTTTCTTTTTTTTATGTATTTGCATATTGCTATGAATCACCCTCCCCCCAACTCCCTTAGCTGCACCCTGAAGGGTTTGGTACATTGTATTTTCATTACAGTTTATTCAAGGAACTTTTTTATTTCATTCTTTATTTCTTCTATAACCCAATAATGTTCTAGAAGGGTGTTATTTAGCTTCCACGTGGATAGTTTTATAAGCTTTTATCCTGTCTTGGTCAATTTCTAGTTTTATGGCATTGTGCTTTGAGAAGATACTTTGCAATATTTCAATGTGTATGCATTTTTTGCAGCTTGCTTTGTGCCCCAATATGTGATCAATTCTGGGCAATTTCCTATATGTACTTGAGAAGAAAGTGAATTGAGATTTAGTTGGCTGAATGTGTAGTTTAGATTTCTGTACTTTGTTTCATTTCTTTTGAATTGACCTATCCTTCGGTGAGAGTATTAAAGTCTCCTATCACGATTGTGGTGATATCTACTTCTCTCTTTAAGTCTGTTAAGAGGTGTTTTATGTATTTAGTATGTCTATCATTTAGTCTGCAACTTCCTTTCGATAAAGGGATTTAGTATATTCTCTCCATCTTTCAGGAATATATTGACATATTTCAGCTAACAGATGCTGCCATGGACATGCTCATCAAGTTGTGCCAAGAAATCTGGAGAACAACCACTAGGCCAACTGACTGGAAGATCCCAAAATAGGGTGACCCAACAGAGTGTGGAAACTATAGAACAATATCATTGATTTCACATGCAAGCAAGATTCTACTGAACACCATTCAAAAACGACTGAACAGCATATCATCATAGAACTGTCAGAAGGCCATGCTGGGTTTAGAAGAGATCGTGGTACTAGGGACATTGTAGCTGATGTTAGATGGATCTTGGCTGAACGCCAAGATCTATCTGTGTTTCATTGACTATGCAAAGGCATTTCACTGTGTGGATCGTAACAAACTGTGGCTGACTCTGATAAGAATGGCAATCCCAGAACACTTGATTGTGTTAATGCAAAACCTATACTTGGACAGTTGTCAGAACAGTGCAAGGAAACACTGCATGGTTCAGAATTGGGAAGGGCGTATGCCAGGGATGTGTCCTGTCTCCGTACCTTGTCAACCTCTATGCAGAACAGATTATCTGAGAGGCTGAACTCTATGAAGAGAAATGTGGCATCAGGATTAGTGGAAGATCTATTAACAATCTGCGTTATGCAGATGACACAACCCTGCTTGCCGAAACTGAGGAGGACCTGAAGTGCTTGCTGCTGAGGGTCAAGAACTGCAACCTTCAATATGGATTGAGGCTCAAGAAGACAAAGATTCTCACCACTGGATCAGTTGGGAGCATCAGGATAGATGGTGAAGAGATTGAGATTGTTCACAGCTTTAGTTTGCTTTGTTCCACAGTCCACACTCTTGGCAACAGCAGGCAGGAAATGAAAAGATGTATTGTAATGGGAAAGTATGCTGTTAGGGACCTCTCCAAAGTACTGAAGAGCAATGGTATCTCTCTGGAGACTAAAGTGCATCTGATACAGGCCATGATCTTTGCAATCACTTTTTATGCGTCAGAGAGTTGGTCAATGACTAGGGAGGATAGAAGGAGCATTGATGCCTTTGAGCTGTGGTGCTCGAGAAGCATATTGAATGTACCATTGACTGTTAAGAAAACAGTTTCATACTGGAGAGGGTTAAACTGGGTGGCTCCTTGGAGGCAAGGATTCTGAGGCTTCTTCTGACCTACTTTGGACATGTTGTAAGGAGGGACCAGTCCTTGGAGAGACACATCATGCTTGGGAGGGTGGAGGGACAGCACAGGAGAGGAAGACCCTCTATGAGGTGGATTGATTCATTGACTGGGGTAATCAGGATGGGTGTATTGGAAACAGTGTGATTGGCACAGGGCAGAGCAGAATTTAGGGCCATTGTACACAGGGTCACTATGAGTTGCAAGCAACTCGATGGCACATAACAACAACAACAACAACATCATTATTTGGTGCATAGATATTGACCAAGTTATACCTTCTTGATCTACTGTACCTTTAGTCATTATATAGTGCCCTTCCTTATGTTTTATGGGTTTTTTTTTTATGCTGAACTCTATTTTTTCAGGAATTAGTATTGCCACTTCTGCTTTTTTGTGGATGCCATTTGCTTGGTATATTTTTTCCCAGTCTTTGATTTTTGAGTTTGTCTTTCTCTTCATTTCATAGATGTGGGGTGTCTCTTGAAGACATTATATTGATAGACTTTGTTTTCTTACCCATTTTGCTACCTTTTAAGTGTTGCATTTAGTACATTTACATTAAGTGTGATTATTGTCAAGTCAGGTTTTATCATTGCCATTTTGCCCGGTTTCTTTTTTAATTGTTTCTGATTTCTATGGTCTATCCACTTTCCTTTGGTGTTCCTATGTGAAGGATTTCCATTACAATTTCTTGCAGATTTTGTCTTGTTTTCACAAATTCCTTAAGTTCCTTCTTTTCTGCAAAGATTTAATGTTTCATTAATAGTTGATGGAAAAGTTTGCTGGATACAGGATCCTCAGTTGGTAGTTATTTTCTTTTTCTTTCAACTTTCTGTATATGCCATCCCACTGTCTTCTTGCTTCCATAGCTTTTGTAGGGAGATTAAAACTTAATCTAATTGCTTTTCCCTTGTAGGTGACTATTGCTTTTTTTCATACTGCTTTTAATATTCTGTCTTTATCTTTTATTTTGGAAAATTTGACTATTCTATACGTCTTGATGTTTTTCTTTTGGGGTCTAGTCTGTTTGATTTTTGCTGAGCTTCTTGAATGTGAATTTCCTTGTTTTCTTAATATTTGGGAAGTTTTCATCTAGTACCTCTTCCACAATTTTCTCAGTGATTTCCCTGTCCCTTTCATATTCTGGAACTCCAATCATATGCATGTTGTTCCCTTTAACCATAATTTTTTTAATCAAACTTTCTCTAATTATAGCTGGAACCATCTAGTATTTATGACAATGGAGAGAGTTATTTATGGAGAGAATTAGATACACATACTAATTCCTTCTCTCATTCCTGTACCTCCTTTTTATTGTACCTTACATGACTATTCACAGCAGATTTTAATACTGCTGGAGTCATGCCACAGATTTGCCAGTAGATTAGAAACAACAAAAACAATAATAGGTCAGTTGACTAGAAAGTCCCATGAAATCATGTTGCTAAATGTATAAACCAAGAAACCATATCCTTGGGTTGTTTAGTTGTGCATGGAGATTTACTATGTGATTTTAAAAGCAATTTCTTTTATGCTTTTGCTAGGATAAGCAAAGAAGATGATAGATTTTTAATAAAATAATTGATTGAGTATAACGTGCTTACAAAATAAAAAGGGAATATAAAATTGATTTTTGTGCTATAGTAATAAACAGAAAATGAAAACAAAGATGTAATTTACTTGCATCACAATATTAAATTCCTCAGAGTGAGTGTTACAGAGCAAGAAAACTGCAGAAAACAATTTAAAAAATGTGTGAACACTATTGTTGTTTTTGTATACCATCAAGTCACCTGTGACTCTTAGTGATCCTATGTAAAACAGCTCTGGACCCTACTCTATTCTGAACCAGTCTCACTGTCTCAATACATCTACTCCCATTACCCTAGTCACTGTGTCAATCCATCTTATTCAAGATCTTCCTCTCCTGTGCTGTTCCTCTACTCTTTCAAGTATGATGGTCTGGTCCCTCCTGGCAACATGCTTGAATTATGTGAGACAGAGCTTCAAAATCCTTGCCTCCAAGGAGCAACTTGGTCTCATATTGTCCAGAACAGAACTCTTTGTTCCTTTGGTAGTCCATGGGATGTCAAGACTTTCTCTGGCTTCAAAACTCAAAGGCATCAATTCTTCTTCTAATTAATTTCATAGCAATTAACTGCAAAGTTCATGGCCTGAATTGGGTGCACCTTAGTTTCCAGATTAATTTAGATGCTATTTAGCATCATAGAGAAGTTTTTGACAGTTAGAGAACAATAAACTAGAAGTTAGTCAAACCTTCAATATAGCTCTACTATAATACATCATAATACACAACCCTGCTTGCTGAAACTGAGGAGGACCTAAAGCACTTGTTGCAGGGGGTCAAGGACTGTAGCCTCCAAAGATTCTCACCACTGGACAAATTGGCAGCGTCAGGATGGATGGTGAAGAGTTTGAGATTGTTCACAGCTTTAGTTTGCTTGGTTCCACAGTCAACACTTTCGGCACCAGTATCCAGGAAATTAAAAGATGTATTGCCATGGGAAAGTCTGCTGTTAGAGACCTCTCCAAAGTACTGAAGAGCAATGGTGTCTCTCAGGATACTAAGGGGCATCTGATACAGGCCATGGTCTTTGCTACCACTTGTTATGCATCAGAGAGTTGGACAGTGACTAAGGAGGTTAGAAGAACTGATAACTTTGAGCTGTGGTGCTGGAGAAGAGTACTGAGGGTACCATTGACTGCTAGGAAAACAAACAGATTCATCCTGGAAAGGGTTAAACCGGGCGGTTCCTTGGAGGCAAGGATTCTGAGGCTCCCTCTAACATACTTTGGACATGCTGTAAGGAGGGACCAGTCCTTGGAGAAGGTGGAGGGACAGCACAGGAGGGGTAGCCCCTCTATGAGGTGGATTGAGTCAGTGATGGGTATAAATGGGAGGGGTGTGTCGGAGACAGTAAGGTTGGCACAGGACAGAGCAGAGTTTAGGGTTGTTGTAAATAGGGTTGCTATGAGTTGCAAGCGACTTGACGAAACATAACAACAACAACATAATACACTATAGCTCTTCTACTGGTTCCTAAATGGGTTCTGCACAATTGGTTGTTATTGTTTTGTTATTAGATGTCTTTGAGACATCTATGACTCAGAACAACAAGAGTGTTGTTGTCATTGTTGTGTGCTTTTAAATCAGAACTAGCCCACAGCTTACACTCCACTTGGTTTTCAGAGGCAGTTAATCACCTGGGAAGAGATTTCCCATCCTTCTCCTGTAGAGCAGCTTAGTGGATTTGAACCCCGTGCCTTTGGAATTGCAGCTTCTTACTACTAGGCCATCATAGCTCCCTCATAATGCCCTTATGAACAACAAATAAGAATCTTGCCCTATCCTGAGTCATCCTTAAGCTTTCTGCCATTCTCGAGCCATTGTTGTAGCCATTTAGTTCATCTTATTGAGAGTCTTCCCTTTGTTGAATGACTCCAATTTTCTAAGCATGATGTCTTTTTCCAAGGATCAAATGCTCCTGATGATGTGCTCAAAGTGTATGAAACTATTCTTGGTGAAAGTAAGTCTCACCACTCTTACCTCTAAGAAGCAGCCTAGCTGCATTTCCGTCAAGACAGAGTTATTTGTTCTTTTGTAAGTCTGTGGGTCCCTGAGCTATTCAGGTCTCTTCTTCAATCCACAATTTAAATGCATATATTCTTCACAACAGATTTCCCAATACAATGGAAGTTGATTGTGGATTCAAGTAAATGGAAATTGTTGACAACTATAATCTTTTCTCCATCTGTCATGATGTTGTCTATTGGTCCATTGGTGTGAATTTCTGTTTTCTTGATGTTGAAATGTAATCTGTATTGAAAACCATAGTCTTTAATATTCTTCAGTTAATGTCTCAAGTCTTCTTCACTTTTGACAAACTTGTGTCATCTGTTTAACAAAGATAAAACTCAAAACAAACTCATTGCTATCAAATTAGTACTAACTCATGGCTGATACTCCAGAGTATTTTCAGAATATGTAAAAGGAAGAAGATTGTTCATGTTTTATGCACGGTGTTACTGGTGAATTAAAATCACCAGAGAGGTTCTACTTTTGAGTCAGTAGCACAGCCCCCTACCCCTGAGTTTAACAGAATATAACATAGTAGTTGATTTTTCTACAAACCTTGTACAACATTCTTCTTCACATGGTATTTTGCTGTTGTATGAACCATCGAGTTGGAAGTGACTCATAGCTGACCGTCCAGCAGGTTTTCACAGGGAGTTAATTGCACAGGAGGAGATTGACCATCTTTCTCCTACAGTGCAGCTGGTGGATTTGAACTGCATGAGTTAAGGATTGCAGCTCAGTGTTTCACCACTATTTGGCCAGAGCTAGGTTCTCAAATAACTTGCTTGTTATACAGATTGAATAGCTATGGAGAAAGGATACAACCCCAACACACACTTTTTCTAATTTTGAAATGAGGAATATTCCCTTGTGTTGTTGGGAATATTGTATTCATATATGTACAGATTTTTATCACAATCAAATGTTTAGAAATTCCTATTCTTTTTATTATTATTCATAATTTTCTTGACCCATACAGTCAATGATCAAAAAACACAATGAAAATTTACTAGTATTTTGTACTTTAAACTAGGATCCATCTGACATCAGAAATTTTATCTCTCATTCCATGTCGTTTTCTAAATCCTGTTTTCATTTCTGTCAGTTCCCTTTTAATGTAACATTTCAGATTTTCAATAATCTACGAGATTTTACTTCTGTGTGATATCAATGAGATTATATATCAATTTTCACATTCTATTTAATAGGTTTTTCTTTTTAAAATGTGAAGAAACTCAGATCTTTCCCAGCTGTTGGCCATGTAACTATGTTACAAATGTCATAACATAGATTAGTAAGCATGTTTAGGATTGCATCTGTTGTATTCCTTCAAGACCTATGACTTTTATTTTTACTAATTTCTTTAGTGTATCTTGGACTTTTTTGATGATCTGCTATTTCCTGGAATGACTCAGAATAGAACAATTATTTTTTGTACAGCCATTCTGTGTATTCCTTCTATCTTCTTTTGATGCTTTATACAGCATTCAATATTTTCCAGTAGATTCTTTCAGTATTAGACAAATATAATCTCAGTATTTCAAGAGCTTTCTTTATGTGTGTGCAATGAGGATTGGTTTAGTTTAACTTCACCAGCTTCTAGAAGTGGAGCAATAATGACCAAGACATTAAATGCAATTAGAGACACTATTGCTACAAGCTGCTGCACCTCCAGAGCTCCACTCACAGCTCCATGGGGATGTGGGATGAAGAGGTGTAGTCTCTTTCTGTTGTGATTTACAGTATCAGAAATCTAATGGAGGTTGAACTAATGAATCAGAAATGACTGGATGACAGTAAGGTCTTGGGTTATGGGTATTATTTATATACAATTAGATATAGAAGTCAAGCAATTTTATAAAAATATTTAAAAATTTTTATGAATATATAAACAAACATGCTTTAGTTAATAATGTTAAGCAGTAGAAAAGGTTCATCTTTTCTAATAAATATTGTTGCAGTAATTGATAACCATATAAATGTGGCCTTATTTTGATATTAAAAAATCAATATTAACAAAGCAAAAAGATGACCTAAGATTGAGAGAAAAATTTTGGAAAATGTTTATCAAATAAGAGCCTTTCAACTAAAGTATATTTATAATAGGGACAACTTAATAACAAAATGGCAAGCAACCCAGCTAATTAGGAGGCACATGTGGGATTCAAAATATAGAAGATAACAAATTTTCATGTACATTTTTTCAGCCTCATTAGTTCTTGGGAAATAGATTTTTGAAAACCTAAGACACTCGTCATAGTCATTGGTAGGTAAACATGTAAACAACAGTTTATGCCAACTGTTGGAAAGGATGTCAAACAAATAGAACTAACATACAATGATATTAGTGTCCTGGCCAGCGGATTCTTCAACATAGACCTAAAGGAGGCAGAGTGGGGCTGAGAAAGGGACAAATGGCACGAAGAATGGAGACAAGATGGGATTCCGATCAAGTCTCGTTTATTCCGGCTTTTACACAGGGTTTTATAGGGAAACGGCACAGTTGTTTTAAGGTAGGCTGGGTTGCTATGGAAACCCAGCCCTAGGATATCAATCCACTGCAGGAAGGAGGAATGCCCTAAAGCATTGAGTGACAAGAACTGAGCCAATGAGGCAAACGTTTTTCCAGGAAGGGGTGGGGTGGCCTAGATTGAGCTCATCCTGCTACGAGACAGGCACGAGTGTAAGAAAAGTTGGGGTTGCTCATGCCAGAGCCAAGACCCATTGGGGATGGCCTCCCAAATATTAGGAGCTAAATTGGTATAGTTACTATGGAAATTATTTCATTATAATCTATTAAATTGAAAATGGGCTTATTGTATTCCTTAGATATGTTTGCTGCTTTTCTTGTTACTAAGTTGGCATTTAGTCATGGAGATTCCATGTAAAATGAAAGTATTTGTCTAGTCCTGTGACATCCTAAAGGAGTTCTGGGGATGGAGTTCCTAAAGAGTTGTGCTTTATAATAAACTAAGAGCAGTGGTTCTCTGACAATTTGAATCAATCAGCAGCTCTGAGGAAGACTGGTGTGCATTATCCTTCTCTGTGATGTACAGCTTTGGATCAGCTATGAATTGGACCAGAGGGAGAAATAAAAAGATAGCGGTAGACAGACAGATAGGTAGGTAGGTAGGAGATAGATAGTTGGATAGATAGATAGATAGATAGATAGATAGATAGATAGATAGATAGAAGAGAGGGGGACAAAGAGAGAAAGAGTGAGAGAGAGGGAGGGGAAAGATAAAATTAGTAAGAGAAAGAGTGATAGAGAAAGAGAATGTACCTGAACTTTCCATTTGCTGTTTCACATTCTGAGTGAATGAATTGTTTCATCAAAACTTGTAAAACTTAGACCTCAGCCAGCATCATAGGCAGCACTAGTAGCATATGTTCAGAGAAAAACTTTTTTCCTCTTCTTTTTTTTTTAAATAGGTTCTAATTTATTTTTCTTTGGATCAATATTTTAGAAGAGTTTACCAGCAGGTTTCTACTAGCAGATAAAGATTCTACTCACAATCTAATGAACTTATGAAAGTCTTGCTGTTTCATAGTGTTCTATAGAAATTCTTTCTTTCCATAAATACTAGTTCAGTGATTTAAATGATAAAGTAGCCAACGTCTCTCCATTTTCTGTTTTATATTTTCATTGAATGAATTGCTTCACCAACACTGGTACAACCTAGACCTTAGCCAACATCATAAATAAAACAGCATGTGTTCAGAGGGGAAAAAAAACCCGCGTTTGGTTTTTTTTTAAGTAAGGCAAAATTGATTCTAATAATTTTATTTTTCTTGGGTCTCTTTTTTCTTAGAGCTTCCAAAGATTTTTTTGCTTTTTTTAAATTCTTTTTTGAAAATTCATTTTTTATACACTGTATCAGAAGACTTTTTAAAATTATTTTGTTTACAATGTACATATACATTGTGTTTTCACACTACTCTTCATTCATATTGTATTTCATACAATTTTCATGCATTGTTGTTGTTATGCGACTTCAAGTTGCTTGCAACTCATAGCAATCCTATGTACAACAGCTCTAGAGCCTTCTCTACCCTGAGTCAACCTTACTGTCTCCAACACACCTATTGCCATTACTCCAGTCACTGAGTCAGTCCATCTCACCGAGGGTCTTCCCCTCCTGAGCTCCCGAACATAATGTCCCTCTCCAAGGACTGGTCCCTCCTTGTAACATGCCCAAAGTATGTCAGACGGAAGGAGCTCAGAATTTTTGCTTCCAAAAACAGCCTGATTTTTTGAAGACTTCAAAATACACTCTATGAATTATCTTGACTTCTCTGGGAACTCATTATGGGATGGTTGACAAGGAATTGACATAAAACTGTTCTACGATCTCTGAGCTGGTAGTTGAACTATAGATGTAACAGCTTATGACCTCATACTAACCAACTTCAGCTACTTCCAAAATTTCACTCTAGAATTCACAGATTGTGAAGAGTGCAGTTCATCAAATTATGCAGTGTCTGGGTGCACTTTGGAGCTAGAAAGCTTTGGTTTCATATCCTCATTTTATTCTCTAAAACCTTGGATGAGTAATTTTTCTTCTCTTAAGCTTTTATTTGCACTATCAACATAATTTGATCTTCCTTGCATTTTTTCATGGGGATGTCTGCTGGCATGCCACCAAGTTGTTGCTTTTATTTTGTACTGTTGTGCTGGGACCAACCCATGGCTGACCCTCTAGTAGGTTTTCAGAGGCAGTTAATCTCAAGAGAGGAGATGGCCCATCTTTTTCCCATGTAGAAGCTGCTGGATTTGAACCACGTGCCTTCAGAATTGCTTCTTACCACCAAGGTTCCTTTGCCACCAGGTAGGTCACTCAATAAATAAAAAGTTCTTCTCATCTGTACTAAGATGTCTAAATGAAAAGGTGCATCATCTGAACTAAGTTGTAGTAGAATTCTCACTTTCCATGTCATAGACCAGTTCCTGGCCAATGCACCTCATTGTTTTCATTGATCAGTGGAGTTTTAGATGTTACTGTGATGCTGAAAATGTTTCAGAGAACTTACAGACTGGGGAGATAGACCTACTGATCTCCTGAAAACCATCCACTGAAGGACCTGTGACTGGCAAAGCTTCAAGCTTGTTGTGCATGGAGTCCCATGTCAAGGGTGGAATCTACAGAAGCTTACAAGAATACATTTTCTAAGCCAATTATTTTACTGTCAATAGACTACTCTCATCAAGGACAGAAAACACACTCAAGCTCACACAAGAAAGAGTAAATCTATGTCTACTGACCCCTACCTACCTCTTCTTCCCTTCAACTTCTTTACTCTTCAAATCATAATCAGTGCTGGTCCAACAACTTACAATAGGAAAGGAATACAAAAATATTCCTTAACTATATTGCATCCCACTCCTCTAAAATTTCCAGGCTAATTTCATGGATTTAATTAGATTGGCATGGGCACGATTTGTCTTAATATGTGAATGCATTCATTAGGTTCTAAGGCACAACCCCAAGCAGGAGACAGAATGTGACAAACTACAGAAATAACAAGGCTCCAAAGGGCCCAGAGAGTGCACCTGCAGCGGTCCCACCTGGGGCTCTGATTTCATTAGCCTCATAAACCAAGGCAAGGTCAGGCTTAGTCAGACTTCGATTAAGAGGCCCCCAAGGAGAGCCCAGGTGCAAAAGGAGCTAGCATCAAATGCAGAGAAAGATACATGAGAACTTCTTTTTCCTGTCCTGAAGCGGGGCTTGTCGGGACAGCTAAATGATGAGGTTAGTAATTAGGTGCAAGGAGCTGTCAAATTGGGCAGTGGTCCAACGGCCAGAAAATCTGGGTTAGATTTGTCTTCAGCCTTTGTTGAAAGTAGGCTTTAGGAAAGGTTTTCATAAATGAGCAAGCCCCACCATACAAGTTTGTTCAGGTGTAGCTGGTCCTCTTAGAGGCTAAGACGAGTAAAAATTCTATTTCTTTATTTGCTGGTAAGCGGCTGGTGTTCTAGGAGCTGGTGCCAGCTGGAGGATGCTGTAGCCAAGATTCTTGAGTTTGGGGAATGGCTTGTGAAACTAGGATCCCGATTAGATTCAGTTCCTGTCTTTTAATCTTTTCTTTTTCCTAGCTGACCATGCAAAATGATCCCTGTCTGTGGAGTACCTCTTCCACTACTGCTTTACAAAATGTCCTGAACTAGATTTGCAGCATAAATGGCACAGAAGAGATAGTGTGATGTTCTCAAAAGGTCCTTGGTGGAAGATAGTTTTGGATCCTTCTTTAAAGACCATGTGTGGATGTAGCCATGGCTGAATGATGGCTGAATGTTTGGTGACATTTAAGTTATCTAAGAAAAGATGATGAAGTTTTGTCTCTCATACATTAGGCAGGTTGCTAGGAGAAGTTTATTCTTTGGAAGGAGACATCATACTTGGAAATGCAGAAAAAGAGGAAGACTTTCAATAAGATGGATTGACAGGGTGATACAGCAATGAGCTCAAGCGTGTCAGAGATGTTGAGGATGGCACAGCATAGGACACCATTCATAGGGTCACAAGCGTCATATTCAGCCTGATGGCACTTAAAGACAACAACAGCAATAACAATTTACCCTGGGGCCGACTCTGACTCATGACACTGTGTGTCAAGGGAGAGCTGGATTCCACGTGCTTTTCAATGGTTGATTTTTCACTAGCTCATTTTCAGGTATTTCTTTCAAGGTTCTTATTAATAGATTTGAACTAATAACATTGTGCTTGGGCAGAGCAGCTGCGCGTCCTACATACGCTCCTGCAGCAGCATCGGAGCGCGAGCCGAGCCACGTGGAGAACCACAGAAGCCATGTCGAAGCAACACAGTGAAGTGGGCTCTGCCTTCATTCAGACCCAGCAGCTGCACGCAGCCATGGCTGACACGTTCCTGGAGCACATGTGCCGCCTGGATATCGACTCTGCACCCATTACAGCCCGGAACACTGGCATCATCTGTACCACTGGCCCAGCTTCCCGGTCAGTGGAATGTTGAAGGAAATGATTAAGTCTGGAATGAATGTGGCTCGTATGAACTTCTCTCACGGAAGTCATGAGTATCATGCAGAGACCATCAAGAATGTACGCACAGCTACAGAAAGCTTTGCTTCTGACCCCATTCTCTACCGGCCAGTGGCTGTGGCCCTGGACACTAAGGGACCTGAGATTCGAACTGGGCTCATCAAAGTCAGCGGCACCGCCGAGGTGGAGCTGAAGAAGGGAGCCACCCTCAAGATCACTCTGGATAATGCGTACATGGACATTTGTGATGAAAATGTCCTGTGGCTGGACTACAAGAACATTTGCAAAGTGGTGGAAGTGGGTAGCAAGATCTATGTGGATGATGGACTTATTTCTCTGCAGGTGAAAGAGAAAGGGGCTGACTTCCTAGTGACCGAGGTGGAAAATGGTGGTTCACTGGGCAGCAAGAAGGGCGTGAACCTCCCTGGCGCTGCTGTGGATCTGCCTGCAGTGTCAGAAAAGGACATCCAGGATCTGAAGTTTGGGGTAGAGCAGGACGTGGATATGGTGTTTGCATCTTTCATTCGAAAAGCAGCCGAGGTCCATGAAGTCAGGAAGGTCCTGGGAGAGAAAGGCAAGAACATCAAGATTATCAGCAAGATCGAGAATCATGAGGGAGTTAGAAGGTTTGATGAGATTCTAGAGGCCAGTGATGGAATCATGGTGGCTCGTGGTGATCTGGGCATTGAGATTCCCACAGAGAAGGTCTTCCTGGCTCAGAAGATGATGATTGGGCGATGCAACCAAGCTAGGAAACCTGTCATCTGTGCCACGCAGATGCTGGAGAGCATGATTAAGAAGCCCCGCCCGACCCGCGCCTAGGGCAGTGATGTGGCCATTGCGGTTCTGGATGGTGCTGACTGCATCATGCTGTCTGGTGAGACGGCCAAAGGCGACTACCCGCTGGAGGCTGTGCGCATGCAGCACCTGATTGCCCGTGAGGCAGAGGCTGCCATCTACCACTTGCAATTGTTTGAGGAGCTCCGCCGTCTGGCGCCCTTTACCAGCGACC
>NW_006399791.1:19981113-19994772 GCF_000299155.1 Elephantulus edwardii
AGGTCTGCTCACCAGGTAGCCAGGTACCGCCCCCGGGCCCCCATCATTGCTGTGACTCGGAACCCCCAGACTGCCCGTCAGGCCCACCTGTACCGTGGCATCTTCCCTGTGCTGTGCAAGGTCGCAGTGCAGTCAGCCTGGGCTAAAGATGTGGACCTCCGTGTGAACCTGGCCATGAATGTCGGTAAAGCTCGAGGCTTCTTTTAAAGTGGAGACGTGGTCATTGTGCTGACCGGGTGGCGTCCAGGCTCTGGCTTCACCAACATCATGCGTGTAGTGCCTGTGCCATGATGGACCCTGGGGGACGTCCTCCAGCCCCTGTCCCATCCTCTCCCCACAACGCATCCATTAGGCCAGCAACGCTTGTAGTTCTTACTTGGGATAGTGTGGCACTGGTGGGCTGGGACAACAGGGAAGAAAGACAAAGTTCTGTAACACATGACTATTTGTTAAGACCCTGGTTTGGTGAGGTAAATCGGGCTGACTGCCTTCATCTTTCTCCATTCGGGCAAGGGAAGAATGAGGGGTGCAGGACTGGAGGCCCTGTGCTTATGTAATGCAAAAGGTCAGCGATTCCCTCTCCTTTGTGTTCAGTTCCTGTAGAAAATTCAGTCCTGGCCTGGGGTCAGGAAATAGCAAGAGCCAGGGCCGAAGCCACGGGGCAGTGGTTAAAGTGTACACAGAGTGGCCTTGGCCCTTAATCGCTTCTGCAGTCCTTCAGCCTCCCCTGTTCTCACCTTGTTCGTGTATTGGGCGCTTCTCTTTCCTGCACTCCATTCAGCTGTCTCTACAGACAAACACTCCTCCCTCCACCTTCCATTTTCCCACTACAGCCACCTCCAGGCCTGTTGCTATAGAGCCTACCTGTAAGTCAATAAACAACAGCTGAAGCAAAAAATAAATAAATAAATAAATAAAAATAAATAAATAACATTGTGCTTAACAGATGAGTATGTTAACTGTCCATGAAATCCCAGGCTATCCATTAAAACCCTCAAAACTCAAATTTGTTGGCATAGAGTACTCCATAGCTGAACTCCGTTGGACTTTAGAGAGGCTGTAAATCATATGAGAGGAAAGTCCCACAGACAGAAAGACAGATACCATCTTTATGTTAGCTAGCACTAGTTCCTACACCGGACACCAGCAGCACTTCCTAAGCTAGTCATAGGTCATTGCAAAGCCCAAGTTTTTTTACAATGTCCATGAAAATACTTTTGAACTGGAAAAACAACCCAAGCAGGAGGTCTGAAAATGCCTTGGTTACCCTGTGCCACATAAATAATTCACAGAGTCAGATGCATAAAGTCTAGAATCTTTATCCATCATACATCCTCGATGAGTTTTAAAACTAAAGACATTGTCATCTGTGCTCTATAGGAGAATCAGACACTAATGTAGGGGTAGATTTTGAGGATTTCTGGGACCCCAGGGAGGTAAGTCTGACAAAACAATTACTGGAAATAACCACAGATTGAAAAACTTGGATTTACAGCCAAGATTCAAAGCTAAGAATGCTAAAGTATATCTGCCAGTAGAAGGAGAAGTTCATGGCAGAGAAAGAGGAACAAAGTCTCTCAGGTAAGAGGCTCCTTTGATGAAAAATACACAGTGAGAACTATGAGACAGAATCTCTGAAAGCTTCAAATATGTTTGCTATATTTCAGAAAGGGTTCTTGTGCCCTGATTTCATTTGTTTTGTTTTGCTTAAGTCCATGATACACAGATATGACCGCTCTCAACTGGCTATTACCTTCTCTCCTCCAATCTGTTTGAACTTGGTTGAATTTGTTTTGTTTAGAATTACCAAGAAAATTGATTCCAATGTATTATACCTTAAAGCTCAGGTACTGATTGCTTTGGCAAGGTCAAAATCCTAGTGTTTTTATGTTTTCCTTTTCAAATCTCAATTATCCAGCTGATTTATGTCCAGTTGAAGATTTTCACTGTTAACTAATTGTGGAAGCAAAATAAAATGTGATGAGAAAAGACCGTGCCAGATACCTTTTGGGTTCATAGCTTGAAAACATTTAGCTATGTATAAACATTAATGATGGCAATTGTACCTGTAATAGAAAACTAACACCTTGTAATACCTTTTGTGAAAGCGCTCTCTTTTACAACTAATGGATACAATAATAGCTCTATATTCATTTAAAAGGACCATTTTTATAATATCTTGAGGGAAAAGGGGACTGTCTTTTAGTCCAGCAGACAAACCCCTTTTGTTGTCCTTTCCTGTCTTTTCCTATAATCTATGACTGGAAGTTCCAGTTGCTTAAATCACAACACGTGAATAGCGCCAAAAGTCTCCACAACATTGAATCAGACTGAGCCAACTAGTGCAGAATATAGACACTGTGCAGGACTCCTCAAAACAAAAAGTGATACTGTAAAAATTCCTCAGCTCTACTCTCCTGTCCCTCCCCTCTGTAACCCTTCACAGACTCTAAGACAGCAAGGCAGATCTGAGGAGCTCATACCCATCTCCTATATTGTTGTTAGTATGTGCCGTTGAGTCACTTGGCACTCATGAAGAGCCTGTGTACAACAGCTCCGAACCCTGCTCTATCTTAAGCCAATTTCATTGCCTTCATGCTGTCAATTGAAGTATGACTCACTGCAACCTTATGAACAATAGGTCTGAACCCTGCCCTACCTTGCACCATCCTCATCATCTCTGACATACTTGAGTCCATTGCTGCAGTCACTGTGTCAGTCTATCTTGTTGAACATTTTATATCTTTTGCTGGTCCCTACCTTTATAGCATGATGCCCCTTTCCAAGAAATACTACTTTCTAGCAACACGCTCAAAATATGTGAGATGAAGCTTTGCCCACCTTACCTGTAAGGGACACTCTGGCTGCATCTTCTCCAAGACATATCTATTTGTTCTTTTTGGCAGTCCTTAGGGTATTTAATACTGCTCTCCTACAGCACAACTCAAAGGCATCAATTCTTCTTCTGGCCTCCTTATTCATCGTCCAGTTTTCAGACACATAGCAAGTGATTGAAAAGACCACGGCCTGAATCTGGCACACCAGTTATATAATAAAACCTCTGCTTTTTCCACTCCAACCTCTGTCTTCAACATTGATTTTATTTGGTTGTTTTTGTTTTGCTTTCTCTGGTGACAGACAGCAGAACTGTGGTTTTCTGGTAACGTGATGACTTTGGCATGGGTGTTGACACAAAGTCAGAAATAGTCTAATGTTAATTACTTGTCCATTCCCCAAGAACAAAAGTATTATGAAGACAATCAGTGAACTAATGGATGCCTCCCATTCTTTTTTCTTACTCTTCTTTGGGTAAGAAATGGGTAGTGATATGACAAAGATTTACAGAAAGAGAAAGTGCCAATCTCCATAAGAATTTAAAGAATGCATCATCTCTGAAGGTTTCCTACCTCCTTACTTACCTATGGGACTGGGACATTTCCCGGGACAATTTGGTGGAAGCTGAGAATCTACCACAGACCAGTTCTAGCCCTAAGATTATAATCCTGAGCTCATAGTGTATATTCATACCTTGTATGAATACTTTCTAGATATGCAAGTGGCACTTTAGATTTCCAAGAAATCTCATTGTAGACGTTTTAATGGATGGGTGAAAGAGGACGAGGAGGTCCAAGTACCTGGCTAGACATCTTGGCAACCTGAGTGGATCCAGTAAGTCTGGTCTGGACCTGGACTATATGAGAGCTGGGCCTGGATGGGAATTAGGAGCTCTGGTTTAGTTCATAGCATGTTGTTCTACCAACTAAAAGGCCTCAGATAGTTTAATCCACCAGGAAAAGGATGGACTGTCTGTTCACGTTAGGATTTATAGCTTCAGAAGCCTGAAGGGAAGTTGGTCATAACCATGAACATTAATGGCAGAGGAAAGTGAGAGTTTTAGGTAAATTGTAAAGGGAGTCAGATTGGGTGAAGTAGCTGCTGGTGGATCATAGAGGTAAGATAGATGTATCAATTTCAACTAAGGTATCACAATAGTTCACTAGAGGCATCTGGGTGTTCAGATCATACCCACTAACACTGTTGAAGGAGGAGACACCAAAATGAACTCAGCATATGACTGCAGGAAGGTCCTTGATCTATGCAGAAGGTCCACTAATGCAGTGGCATCTTGACAAGGGGTACTTGTCATCATCACCTCTTTTTAATCATCAGTTAGAATGTTAGTGGATGGACTAAACTAAGAGAATATCTGTTTTGACCAATGACAGAAAGGATGACCTTCCAAATGAGGGTTGGAGGGAGGATGGAACTTTAAGCTGTACAGGTATGGTGAGAATGACTTTCCTGCTCAAGGATGACAGAGGCGTTCCTGTCTTGAAAGAAGTTTAACAGGATACTTCTTAAAAGCAAGGAACTAAATCTCCATCTCATAAACTTTGGGCATGTCATCAGAGGGTTAAAAAGACATCATGCTTACAAAATCAGAGAGTCAATGAAAGAAAGGAAGACCTTCAACCAGAAGAATTGGCACATGGCTGTAACACTAACCTCAGAGAATTGTGAGGATAGGGTATGGCAGGACACAGTTCGTAGGGCCATTGTGGATTCTAGTAGAAACGATAGCACATAATAAAATAATAACAATAAACAGAAATTCATGAGTTTGGCACTAGGCACTAATAGATAATCAGAATGTATTTTACATGAGAAGACTTTTTTTGTTGTTTTATTTACATGTTTACACCTCAAATCTTTACTGTTGTTTTCATTTTCATTTCTTTTACATTCTAATACTGCATATGGGCACATAAAACAATGGTGGATTTTCTCAGTCTTTAAAATTAACATACAAAAATTAATAACTTGATATTAAGATAGTAATATACAAGTACTTTGTATAATCTACTTTTTCATAAATTTATAATGAACATATTCTTATACTGCCAAATTGTCTTCAAAATCATAAATTTCAATGACAGCATGATATTTTATGAATAAACATAATGTAATTTACTCAGAAAAAAATAGGTTATTTCTGAGTGATCCAGAAAGCATCAAAAGAAGATGGAGGGACTACAAAGAATTACTGTAACAGACAAAACTGATAGACAATGAAAAATTTCAGGCAGTAACCATATGAACAAGAGCCAATGGTAATGAAGGAGGAAATGGAAGCGGCACTGAAGACACTGACAAAACACAAAGCACCAACTAGAGATACAAAGGACCTATACAAAGAAAACTATAGAACATTTCTGCAAGACACAATAAAAGACCTAAAGAAATGGGAAAATGTTCCCCTTTCATGGATAGAAAGATTGTGAAAATGACAATTCTATCAAAAAAAATCTACATGTTCAGAATAATCTCAATCCAAATACCAAATTAGTTTTTTAAGGAAATTGAAGAGGGAAATTATCAAGTTTATTTGGAGAGGAAAGAGATCTCAAACAAGTATAACACTTCTGAAAAATAAAAATGAAGTGGGAGGCATAGCACTCTATGACCTAAAAACCTACTACACAGGAGTAGTAACCAAAACAGCATGATACTGGTACAATGGCAGGCACATAGACCAATGGAACAGAACTGAGAACCCAGAAATAGACTCAGCGATCTATGGTCAACTCATATTCAACAAGGAGATAAAACCTATCAAATGGGAAAATTACAATCTCTTCAACAAATGGTGCTGGCAAAACTGGACTGCTACTTGCAGAAAGCTGAAACAGGATCCACATCTCACACTAAACACAAAAATCAACTCAAGGTAGATCAGAGACCTGGGGGTAAAGCTCAAAACCATAAAGTTCATCAGAGACAAACTGGGATCAAGCTTAGAAGGTCTAGTCTATGGTATAAACAAACTGTCAAATACAACCATAAATAACATTCTGGAGTGGATAACATTGATGAATGAGACCTTCTAAAGACTAAATCCCTGTGCTCATCAAACCTTTTCCCACAGAGTAAAAAGAAAATCTACTTACTGGAGGAAAAACAAAAACATATAGCAATACCATTCAGACATGAGTCTCAGCAGAAGTTTACAGAATCATATATGGCCTCCACAAGAAAAAAGAATGTAACACAATTACAAAGTGGACAAAAGACATGGAAAGACTTTTCACAGAGGAAAATATTCAGATAGAAAACAGACACATGAAAAAATAACTGGCAATAAGAGAGATACAAATCAAAAACCACAAAGAGATACAATCTCACTCCAGTAGCAGTGGCAAAATTTAAAAGGACAGCAAGCAATAAATGTTAGAACGGATGTGGGGAGAGAGGAACACCTTTTTTTTTTTAGATTTTATTATTTTTTTGTGCATGTACCATCAAATCAGATCTGACTAGTACAGGAGGAGATTGTCCCTTCTCCCGCAGAGCATCTGGTGGATTAGAACCACACACGTCTGGGGTTGTAGTGCAGCTTCTTGCCACTAGGCCATCAGAGCTTCCTGAGAGAGTAACTCTTATACATTGTTGGTGGGATTGTAAAATAGTACAACCTCTCTGGAAAGGAGTTTGGAGTTTCCTCAAAAGCTGATAATAGAAATTCCATATTACCTCGCTATTCACTGCTTGGAATATACCCTGAGAAAATTAGAATTGAGGCACAAATGGAGACTTGTACACCAATGTTCATAACAGCTTTATTCACCACAGCAAGAACATGGATACAGGCCAAATGTCCAAGTCCAATCAAATGGATTGAGAAATTATGGTACATTCACATGATGGAAGACTACGCAACAAGCAGGAGAAATGATTTTGTAAATTACTACCTCACTTGCAAGGGACTAGAAAGTATTATGCTAAATAAACTAACTCAGTCTCATAAGGACAAATATTGTATAAGACCATTATTATAGACTGAGGATCCAAGGAGGTGGGAGGATGGGAGCAGAGGGGTGAGGATGAACAGGGTCGGGAGAAGAGTTAATTATAGGGACGCACAATTTGATGGTGGGAGTGAAGAAAGTCTCATAGATCCAGTGTGAAAAACAATGTATACAAACTTTGTAAATAAACCAGTATAAAAATAAGTAATAAAGCCCCCAAAATCAATGAGATACAATTGACTTATTTCAATTAACATATGCAATCTTAATGTGCTCACCAGTCTATGCCAGGAAATTTGGAGGACAGCTGTCTGGCCAACAAATTGGAAGAGGTCCATGTTTCTTTCCATTCGCAAGAAAAGTGATCCAACGAAATGCAGAAAGTATCAAACAATATCATTAATATTATATTCAAGTTAAATACTGCTGAAGATCATTTAAAAATGGCTAAAAAAGTTCATAAATAGGGGGCTGCCGAAAGTCCAAACAGGATTTAGAAGAGGTTGTGTCACCAGTGACTTCATTGCGGATGTCAGATGGATCTTGGCTGAAAGTAAGAATACCAGAAGAATGTCTGTTTGTGCATTATTGACTGTGCAAAGGAATTTGACTGTGTGGATCATAGCAAGTTGTGGCTGACATTGAGAAACATGGAGTACTAGAGCACTTGACTGCGCTTATGCAAAACCTATACCTGGGTCAAGAAGATATTGTGCAAACAGAGCAGAGGACCACTGCATGGTTTAAAATTAAGAAGGGAGTGTGTCAGAATTGTTTTCTCTCTCCATCCCTATTTCATCCATATGCTGAGCAAATTATTTAAGAAACTTGACTCTTTTGAAGAAGAAATGTGCCATCAGGATTGGAGAGAGACTCTCCAACAATCTGCTTTATGCAGATGACACAATCTTACTTACTGAAAGTGAGAGGACTTGAAGCACTTGTTGCAGGAGATCAAGGAATGCAGCTTTTATAATAGATTGCATCTCCATGTCAAGAAAACAGATTCTCACCGCTGGACCAATCAATAGGCAACATCATGATGGATGCAGAAGAGATTGTAACTGTCAATAACTTAATTTTACATGGATCAAAATTAACACCCTTAGTATCAGCAGTCACAAAATAAGGAGAAGCACTGCAATGGGAAAATGTACGGTTAGGGACCTCTCCAAATTATTGAGGAGTAATGATGTCAGTTTGAGGACTAAGGTGTGTCTGATTCAGGCCAGAGTGTTTCCAATCACTTGCTATGCATTTGAGAGCTGAACAGAGAATGAGGATGACAGAAGAATTGATGCCTTTGAGCTATGGTGTTGGGGAAGAGCACTGGATGGCCAAGAGAACCATCCAGTATGTCTGGGAGTGGGTCCAGCCAGAGTGCTCTTTGGAGGCAAGAGTGATGAGCCTTCACCTCACATAATTTGGATATGTTGCTAGGAGGGAATATTTCTGGAAGAGACATAATGCTGAGAAGGTGGAGGGTCAATGAAGGAGAAGAAGATCTTCAACCAGGTGGATTGATGTAGTGACTACTGCAATGGGCTCTTGTGTGTCAGGAACTGTGAGGAAGGCACAGGATAGGACAGGGTTCAGATATTTTCTTTATGGGATCGCTGAGTCGTACTCCACTCAACAGAACCTAGTAACATCATCAACAATGATTTACCCAGAAACTAAAAATCAGGAGCTCACTGCATTGAGTTGTTTATTTTTTTTTAAGATTGTTCAGTATTTATTGTTAGTTGTATGTTTGGCTGGGTAGAGTTGCCCTCTTCTCCATCCGCCTCCTGGCTGGGAAGAGGCAATAGATATGGCTCCAGAGTTGCTGCCATCTTAGGCTGGGAAAACCATGAGCAGAGAGGTCCACCTTCCAGCATGAAGTCCAATACCAAATGCACAGGCTTCACGCCATGGGAGAGAGAAGGCACTTTAGTCAAAGAGCAAATATGGTGCCTGAGTTTGTTTCCCTTCTGACAATGACGGATCTGGACACCATGCTCTCGACAAACAACGCTGCCTGCAGCCAGGTCAGCGGGCTTCCTGACGGGTGTGCGCTTCTCACGAGTGGAACTTCTTGCTGGGGCTGCTGGCTTGGTCAAGCAGCAGCTGGTATGGAGTAAACTGTTTTCCATAGGCGGCCTCTTACTTCCTGAGCCCATCCACTACCTTTTGCGCTCCATGCAGATCCTTCAAGACAAGTGGGGAAGCCGAGCCCCCATACAGCTCGAATGTCTCCCTCAGCAGATGTGGCCAAGATCCCTTCTTGCAAGCACATGACTACCTCATTCACAAATCGTGTCACCAGGCGGTACTGAAGGTCCTCATCAAAGGAGACATCAGACATAGGAAGCAACTTAAGACTCCCCTAATGGGATCCATGTCAGAATTCAAAACAAAACAACACCTTCCCCCTCCCCCCCCCTCCCCCGTGGAGTGAGTGGATGATTCCATTTAAACTTTTATTCAGTCTCCAAACATTAACACACTATGCCTCCAGGACTCCTATGGGTGCTTCTAATTAAAGACGACGGTGAATTTTCATGGATAGTCTTAGATAATTGCTTAGTTTCAAGTACTAAACCCTCTAGCAAACATCTTAAAAAAAAATTTCTAGTATACTCTGAAATTTGTAATTAAAATAAAAATAACATAAATAGTATAGGTACATTTCATTATAGAAGTGTACCCATGTTTGTTTGTATGTATTTTGAATATAGAAAGGAGAAAGAAAGAGGAAAATCTATTACTTAAGTGTCCTATGAGTGCCAGGTGGTAGGCCTTAGCAATCCCAAATTCCAGGCCTGCTTTTATACTTTAATTCACATCAACTCCAAACGCTATTGTGTGAACTCTGACCTGTGGTGACACTGTGTGTGTCAAGGTGAAACTGTGCTCCACAGGGTTCTCAATGACTGATTTTGCTGAAGTGGATTATCAGGTTTTATTCTGAAGCATCTGTCCTTGGATCCAACTTGTAACCTTTCAGGCAGCATCAAAGCATATTAACCTTTGCCCAGCCCAGAGACTCAAACCGTATTTTTAGAACTCTCTAATGGACACTGCTATTTTACTTTCCTTCCTGAATTTAATATTAACAAGCAAAGTGGCTTTTGTCTAGTTACTACATTCTCCATTCATTATTTCTTCTTCTGTAAAATGAATTTAGTAGCATTACTTATAAAAGGAAGGATGTGACTTTAAAGAGTAAGATTTGCATGACCTATGTCACAATATTTCAATTCTCTCATGTGCATGCGAAGTTTAGACAATGAATAAAGGATATTCTTGCTTTTAATGTCATCAAGTAAACGAGGACTCACAGCAATGCTATGAACAAGAGAATCCTGCTGTCTTCTGCAACATCCTCACAACATATGGCATGCTCCAGCTATTGTGGTAGTCGCCATTGTGCTGGGTATCTTTCTCCCTTTCTCTAACCCTCCACCTTTGCCAGCATGATGTTTCTCTCAAAGGACCGGTTATTAATTGCTATTAACTGATATTAATACCCAAAGTAAATGAAATTAAGTTTCACCGTCCTTGCCTCCAAGGAGCACTCCAGTTGCAATTCCTTCAAGATAAATTTGTTCTTTTCACAGTCCATGTTGTGCTCAACACTCTGCCACAACCACAATTCTAAGATATGTTTTTTCTTTGATTTTCCGTATTCATTATCTAACTTTCAGATGCATAAGAAACAATTGAAAACACCACAGCTTGGATTGGGCATAGTTTTTAAATCAGCATCATTTGCCTTTAGCACTTTGTAAAGGTCCTTTGTGGAAGATTTCCCCAATGAAACACATTTTTTAAATTTCCTTTCTGCTACTACCATGTGTTTTGATTGTGGATCCAAGTAAAATGAAATTGTTAGCAGTGTCCTTCTTTAATCCATCAATCATGATGTTTCTTATTGGTTCAGTGAGGACCAATTGTTGGTGTGGATTTTTGTTTTCTTGATGTTGAAATGACACTCACACAGTAGGTTGTCATTGTTGATCTTCTGCAGTTAGTGCTCATCTTCCTCACTTTAGGTTTGTTCTTTTGGCGGTTGGTGAGATATGTTCAGCACTCTTTTCCAACACCACAGTTCAAATACATCAATTCTTCTTCTGTCACTCTTAGCTATTTTGTGTTAGAAAACGCTAAAGGAAACAAAAGTGAAATTGCTCAGTCACTTGTCAGAAAACATAGAAAAGTGATTATGTTTAAAAATTATTTCCACTTAGCTTGCAATTTTGCAATTATAACATTTGGAGATTTCCCCCCCATTTTTTTTCCAAAATTTACAGTCTAATCCCTAAGAATATAAATAAAACTCAGAAGAATCATGTTAGAACAATATTATTGAAACTTTAGCTGCTAAGTGAACTATCTCCTTTTTACTTGCCCCAAATATGTCTTTAAGAGGGAATTACTTTATTATATTTGGCTATAAATTACCCAATTGTTGTTGTTGTTGTTATGTACCTTCGAGCCATCTGTGACCCATAACGACCCTGAGTACAACAGCTCTGAACCCTGCCCTGTCTTGAGCCATCTCACTGACTCCAACACCACAACCCACATTGCCACAGTTACTGTATCAATTCATCTCATCCTGGGTCTCCCTCTCATGCGCTGTCCCTCCACCTTTCTGAGCATAATGTCCTTCTTCAAGAACAGTTCTCTCCTGGCCACATGTCCAAAGTAATTGAGGCAAAATCCTAGCCTCCAAGGAGAAACTTGGTTTCACCCTCTCCAAGACAGACCTATTTATTTTCATAGCAGTCATGATATGTTCAAGACTCTTCTCCAATAACACAATTTGAAGGCATCAACTTTTGTTTTGTCATCCTTAGTCATTGTCCAACTCTCTGATGCATAACAAGTAATTGCTAAGACTATGACCTGGATTATACGCACCTTAGTCTTTAGATTGTCATCGCTTTTCAGTACTCTGAAAAGTACTCTGAAAAGAGAACCCTCACAGCAGATTTTCCCAATGTAATTTGTCTTTCGATTTCCTGACTGCTAGTGTTAAGTGTTGATTGTGGAGCTGAACAAGCTGTAATTGTTAATCTCAATCTCTTCTCCATCTATCATGGTGCTGCCAATTGGCCCAGTGGTGAGAATCTTTATTTTCTTGATGTTGAGCTTCAATCCATATTGAAAATTACAGTCCTTGACCTTCTGTAACAAGGACTTGAGTTCCTCTTCAGTTTAAGCAAGTGAGGTTGTGTCATCTGCATAACGAAGGTTATTTATTAGTCTTCCTCCAATCCTGATGCCACATTCCTTCTCATGAAGCCCTACTTCCTGAATGATCTGTTCTGCATAAATACTGAAAAGGTATGGAGACAGGATGCATCCCTGACACACTCCTTTCCTGATTTTGAACCATGCAGTATTTCCCTGCTCTATTCTGAGGACTCCTTCCTGGTTCAAGAATAGATGTTTCATAAGCATAGTCAAGTGTTCTGGGATTCCCATTTTCCTCAAGGTTAGCTACAACTTGTTGTGATCCACACAGTCAAGTGCTTTTGCATAGTCAATGAAACACAGATAGATATTCCTCTGGTACTCTTTGCTTTCTGCCAAGTTCCATCTGAAACTGGCAGTCTCTAGTGCCACGACCTCTGCTAAATTCAGCTTTTATTTCTGGTAGTCTTCTGCTGATGTGTGTTCCAATCATTTCTGGATAATCTTCAGTAGGATTTTGCTAGTGTATGTATTAGTGATATTGTCCAATAATTCCCACACTCTGTCACGTCACCTTTTTTTAGGAAAGGGAATAAATATGGATCTCTTCTGGTCAGTTAGTTAGGTAGTTGTCCTCCAGATTTCTTGGGGAAACCTGGTGAGTATGTCCAGGGCTGCATCTGTTTCTTGAAATATGTCACTTGGTATTCTATCAATTCCTAGGGCTGTATTTTTTACCCAGTTCTTCAGAGCAGCCTGAACTTCTTTTATCACCATTGCCTATTTACCATCTATTGTCTCTTGAAATTTTTCTGTGTCAACCAATTCTTTTTGGTACAGTTACTTTGTATATTGTTTCTATCTTCTATAAGACTTCCTGGATCATTCAATATTCTATCCATGTCATCCTTAAGTTCTGTGACTCAAAGCTTGAATCTGTTCTTTAGTTTCTTTAGCTTAAGAAATGCTGAACAAGTTTGTCCCTATTGATTTTCCAACTCCAGATCCTTGCACACTTCATTATAATATTTTGTCTTGTCTTCCCAAGCTGCTCTTTGAAATCTTCTCTTTACCTCCTTGACTTCTTTCCTTTGTGTTGGCATCTTGTCACTTTAGTGCAATATTCAAAGTCTCTGCTGACATTCGTTCTGGTCTTTTTTTCTTTTTCTTTCTTAATAATGACCTTTGCATTCAACAGATATGGCAACTGAGGCTGAGTCCTCAAATTTGAAAACACAAAGAAGGAGGAGGAGTTGTAAGCAGAAACTAATGATTGGAATGTGGAATATGAGACACATGAATGTAGGAAAAGTAGATATTGTTAAGAAAGAAATGGAATGCATCACTATTGACATATTAGGTACTAGCAAAATGAGATGGCTTGACATGTGTAATATTGGTTGTTATCTGCCATTGAGTCACTTGTGATACGTAGCGACCCTATTTACAACAGCCCTAAACCCTGCTCTATACTGTGCCAATTGCACTGCCTCTGACACACCCATCCCGATTACCCCAGTCACTGAATCAATCCACCACATAGAGGGTCTTCCCCTCCTACACCGTACCTCCACCCTTCCAAGCATGATGTTTCTCTCAAGGACCTGTCCCTCCTTACAACATGTCCAAAGTATATCAGACGAAGCCCCAAAATCCTTGCCTCCAAGGA
>NW_006399791.1:19995756-19998252 GCF_000299155.1 Elephantulus edwardii
ATATAGATCTCTTCCAGTCAGTTGGCCAAGTGGTTGTTTTCCAGATTTCTTGGCACAACTTGGTGAGCACATCCAGGGAGACATCTGTTAGCTGAAATACGTCAATTGGTATACCATCTATTCCTGGGGCCTTATTTTTGACTATTTTCTTCAAAGCAGCTTGAATTTCTACCATCATCACCCTAGGTTCTTGCTCATATGTTGTTTCATTAAATTTTTCTGTGTCTGCCAATTCCTTTCGGTACAGTGACTCAGTATATTCTTTCCATCTTCTTTTAATACTTCCTGGATCATTTAATTTTCTTCCTCAAGCATCCTTGATTATAGCACCTCGAGGTTTCAATTTGTTCTTCAGTTCCTTGAGCTTAAGAAATGCTCAACGAGTTTGGCCTTTTTGATTTTCTGACTCTAGCTCCTTGCACATTTCATTGTAATATTTTGCTTTGTCATCCTGTGCTGGATCAGACAATTATATTGTTTACTATGTTGGAGAGAGGCAGGTATGGAGGGTTCCCGGGCTCTTGTGGTTTTCTCTGTGCCCAAGTAAGGGTCAGCAGAGGGGACTTGCCGGGTGAACTGGGGGTCTCTGGCCCAGAGTTGCCAGCATTTTGCATGCCAGAATGATAAAATACTGAAGGCACTTAACAGCATAGAGAGAGATCAGTTGGCCTAGTGGACCCAAAGCGATTCTATCAAGCCCAAGGTGGTTGGCTCTAATCTGCAGCCCTAAGGCCTGTCTCTCATTGATTTTGTTCAAATAATCTTCTAGGTCGTATAGTCCTAGTTTGTCCACTTGCCGTACAGAGGTAACTTGTGGTTGCTGTGAAGCTGAACTTGATTTGATTTGACACTGATGTGTCAAATGCGATAATGATTATCCATGGTGGACAGTGTTTGGTGGTGCGCCCCTGTTGAAACCAGCTTGGAAGTAGGAGTGGCATCTGCTTTCATTAACAGCTTGCCTCCAGAAAACCTATGAACCTGGAGAAATTATGAAAGTCACGCACGCAAGTGTCGAGGACTTTTATTCATAGGGTTTCTATGAGTTACCTATGACTCGATGGCACTTAACAACATGTTGGAGATGAAAAGGTGAGAAAAAACCAGAATCATTTTCATAGTTAAAAAGGTCATTTCTAGATCCATCTTGAAATACAATATTGTGATACACATACAAAAAAGACCTGTTCATACCACTTTCATTCAAATTTATTCACCAACCACCAGAGCCAAAAGATGACTCTGCCAAATGTTGTAGTCAGAAATCTACCGAACATGTAACCTAAAAGCATTAATAATAATAATGGTGACCGGAATGAGAAAAGTTGGGAATCAGGAAGAAAGATCAGTAGCCAGAACACATAGACTTGGTGACAGAAATGAGGCTGAGGGTAGATTGGAAGAATTCTGAACAATCAATGATTTATTCATAGCAAATACCTTTCATAAGAAACATAATAGAGACGCTGCACATGGATTTTCCCTGATGGTATGCACAGGAATCAGATCGATTACATTTGTGAAAGGAATCATTGAAGAAGTTCATTTTCAGATGTGAAAAGTAGGCCAGGTGCTAGTTGTGCGATTGATCATCAAAGTAAAGTTAAAGAAGATCTAATCAAATCCATAGTAATCAAAATTTTATCTATCCCTCCCAGAATTTAAAAACCAACTCAGGAACAGGTTTGATGCCTTGAACACTAAAGAACAAAGACCAGATGAACTGTGGGAAGATATCAAATTACCCGATTAGTTGCCATCATATGGTTACAACATAAGAAAACCTCCTTGGTTTTTCAATTCCAGTAGAAGGTAAAGAACTCTAGAGTACCTTGAGACTCAGTTATGCTTGGTCCTTGTAGCTATGTGACTATAACAGAATTAAACTCCACAGACACACTGGAAATTGAGGTGAACCTGGGCATGAAAAGGGTGTCATAGCTGCTTGCAGGCTCTCATAATATGGCTCAAAGTGGTGGTGGTAGAAATTATTTTCCAAGACGATGTGCTAAGATTTTCATTGGAGAGATATTTTTGGTTGAACAGATGAGCGAGTTCAATCGAATTTCAAACTTGGCAAGGGTGTTTCCATTTAGAAAAAAAAAGGCATTTTTGAGGCCAACTACTGGTGAACCCAACTATTACAGAGCAGTACTGAAGCACAGAGTTTTAGAACTGCTCCTTGGTGAAGCCAAGTGTTACGCAACAGTACTGAAGCACAGCATTTTAGAACGGTTCCTTAGTGAACCTGAGTGTTATATAGCAGCACTGAAGCACGGAATTTTTAGAACTGCTCCTTGCACTTTTCTTGGCTATCATTCTTGGATAAGCCAATCATCAGATCTTTTGCAGTTCAGTTGAGTGGACTCAGCTTGCCACAAAACACAAGCAGTATGTGCCATCCAGAGACAGAATACATGGTGATTTCACTATTTGGACATTTACTTTTCACCTTGAAAAGAAGAAAAAGACCTGAGGTAAAGTGGAGGAAAATGT
>NW_006399791.1:19998892-20006130 GCF_000299155.1 Elephantulus edwardii
GAGATGGATTGATTCGGTGACTGGGGTAATCGGGATGGGTGTATCAGAGGCGGTGTGGTTGGCGCAGGATAGAGGAGCGTTTAGGGCTGTTGTGCATAGGGTCGCTATGAGTCGGAAACGACTTGACGGCACATAACAACAACAACAACATGAAAGGTCAGCACAAGGCAAGAAGACCCTTGATGAAATGAGTGGCACAGTGTCTGTAGCAATGGAATCCAGTGTGTTAGACGTGGTGAAGTTGATTCATAGGAGAAGATTCAGAACTGTTGTTCATAATGTCACTATGAGTGATCCAATGGCACACAGTAATGATAGCAACAAAGTGGTCTGAAGGAGACTAAGACTATAAAGTCCATACATCATGGTCCTTAGTTACTCTTTGAACCTGAAAGAAATACTTTCCTGTGGCTTGAATTTCACCCCAAGAGTAGACAGGTGTACAAAGGTAACAGTATCACTACAGATGAACTCACTCCTTAGGATAACTAATTTTATACACACACACACACACACACACACACACACACACTCTGGTGGCCTATCGGTAAGGAATTACACTGTTAGCCCAAAGTATCTGCCAGCTGTTTCATGGAAGAAAGATGGACAATCAACTCCCCTGTTATTCATTACCTCCGAAAACCTACAGAGTGGTCAGTTATGGGTCAGTCTTGACTTGATGATACCAAACTACACCCCCCTCCAGGCATTTGCCAAAAGAAAAAGTCCTGAAGGCAGGAAGGAGTGAGATAAAAGGATTAATGGAAAAAAGAAATACAGGGAGGATGTGGGGAAAGCTCTATTACATTGTGGGTATTGTAATTAATGTTATAAAATAGAATGTACTTAATGGTTGACTTGGAAAATAATCTACTTTAAATGTTTCACTCAAATCACAGTAAAAAAATATTTAATGTCACCATCAACAAAAACAAATCAGTGTAACTTTCCTTGGTGCATTCCCTTGAGATTCATCTCACTTCCTGGAAGTTTTTTGGTTTCTTTTTTTTTTTTTTACTTTTTTAAGGGATGTGTAAAGGAGAGGTAGCTGTCAAGAGTGGAAATAGCCAGTCAGGCTGAAAGTAGTGCAAAAGGCACCATTCTCTTTGTTGGGAACAAACCTCCATGATGGATACTAGAAGGGTCCTGAGTATCTGCTTTGCTTGATATTAAACTTTTTGAAATTAATTGTGGTAATAGTCACTTAACATGGGGAATTTAATTAATGTCACTATTGTGACCTAATGTCACTAATGTGAGGTAGATTGATTCAGTGACTGGAGTAATGAGGATAGATGTGTCGGAGATAGATGGGCACAGGATAGAGCAGCGGGTAGGATGTTGTACATATGGTAGCTATGAGTCGCAGGCGATTCGACTGCCTGTGTTTAAATGGACTGCACCCTTAACCAGTGTTAAAACACTGATTTTAGTGTTTGAAAATGGCAAGCTTTGTTATAGATATGTACCAAACAAAATAATAATTAAGAAAATAACAATTTGCTGGGTGGGTGGAGGGGTGTTGAAGCAGATGGGAAGAATATGGGTGAAAAGGCAAGTTAATTCTAGGCAAGGTCCAGTGGTGATTCATTTCATAAAACATAATGCATGAGAATGACTGTATGAAACACAATATAAAAGAAAGAGTGTGTAAAAAACAATGTATATAAACTTTGTAAGCAAACCACTTTAAAAAAGCATATAAAAACAATGACATAAATCTCCATGGAAGAGAAGGGAAGATGGAGAATGTACAGCTCACAGGGAAAGTTTTTGGTTTTATTGTCATTTGTGCTGACGATTTCCAAACAGAAGGATTTATGTGGGTGGTTGCAGAGACAAGGGCCAGCACATGTGAGCAGAGGCTAAGTGGCTGGAGAGGGTCTTGAGTACCCAACGGATTTCAATACAGTGAGTCTTTTGCCTTAAGTAAGTGGCTCTGTCCTCTCCAGAAGCTGAGAATTGGACTCAATGTCTAAGGAAAAACAATTTAAAAAAATAAAATTATTTTGTGTGTATGTACTGTCAAATTTTATCTGGTGTAGGAAGAGATTGTTCCTTTTTCTCCAGCAAAGCATCTGGTGATTCAAACCATGCACCTCTGGGATGGCAGTGCAGCTTCTTGCCTCTAAGCCACCAGAGCTCCCTCAAAAAGCAATTTTTTAAAAAGAAATTGATTTGACTATCAACAACTCAAAAAATCAAACTCATAGCCATCAAGGCAGTTCTGACTTGACTCTTCTCAGTTTTCAAGGCCGTAAATTGCTACAAGAGGACACTACTCCCCTTTCTCCTACTGGGTGTCCAGTGGCTTCAGCCCACTGGATAGACAGTCTTTTGGTTATCAGTGTACTTGTAGGATGGACTATGTCACTAGAGCTCCCCACTTGACTGTCAAGATAAGGATGATTGAAAAAGCCGCCTGTGTTAGTGCAGAATATCTCTTTTATCTTAAGAAAATATCTTACTTAAATATCCCTGCACACAATGGCCATTCACCTGTCAATTTGTTATACTGAGGTAGGTTGTGTGATGCTGGATACTACATCAACCCTTTTTCATCATTCAGCAAGGTTACCCATGGGACAGGTTTCAGCGAACTTTCATACAAAGACAGACTTAGAAGGAAAATTGAGATAACTATATTGAAAAATACGGATTACAATAGAACACTTGGACTATTACAGTGCTATAACACAAGCTACTAGGTTGGAGGATCCTCAACGTATACAGTGTATACAGTAATATGCCAAGGACTGTAAAGATAAGGCAGAGCTGGGCAATGTTTTGTTATAGTCATAGGTTGCCAAGAATTGGAGCTCACAAGACAACTAAGAACAAGAACTAGTCATTTGGTCATTGTGAAGACTTTGACAGTAATTAATACTCCTCAGTTTTGCTGGTCACTTTTAATCCTCAGCATCTTGTCCAACACTAAACCTAACCCTCGTGAGATCTCTGGTACGTCTGTTTCTCTATAGGCCCCTTGGCTTGAAGTCCAGTTGTCCTCAGTCTTCCTGGCCATTCAAGGACATTTGTAATTTAGATTTGAGTGCTTAAGTTTTACAGACCCACATCTAATTTTAAAGGGGATAATTCAGCAGTGTAGTATCTGGAACAGCTTGGAACCAACACAGCTCCCTTTCCTGAATAATGAGTAGGTTTTCCTATATCGGAAAAATGAGACTATATTCTTTTTGTAGGTCTAAAGGCGACTGGAACAGCACATCAACAGAGAACTGCTAAAAGTGCAAGCTGGGTTTAGATGAGGCCGTGATACTAGGGATAACATAGCTAATGTTAGCTATGGGCTAGTTCCAAGTCTACAGTACTCAATAACAACAAGAAGCAAAATATCTATATTTTTAAGATATTTTATGAAGAGCCTCAATGTTCTCATCCAAGATGTTGTGATGAGACATTGGAGACAGAAAAATCTGAATAGAATTTGGTTTTATCTATTTCAATTTATCTTCCAGAAAGTTGTTAGTTCATTCATTCATTCAAATCTTACTTAAACCAGTTTACTTTTGTTCAGCTATAAAATGAAGGGCGTAACTGTTGGGTTGGTAGACAGCATTGAGAAAGTAAATAAATAATAGTTTTGTACTTAATTCTAAAGAACCCCAAATATCGTGGCACTTGAAAAGCTGTGACAGATATGGGAAGAATATGAGTTTCAGAATCATTTAGAAACAGTATTAGACTTATATGGGGAATGTACTGTGATTGTGAGTGATGTTTATATTGTTCAATGTTTTCCATCCTTTGTTGATCATCTTTTTTTTTTTTGGATTGGAATAAAGATGGATCTCTTCCAGGGAGTTGGCCAAGCAGTTGTCTTCCAGGCTTCTTGGCACAACCTGATGGTTATGTCCAGGGTAGTATTTACTTGTTGAAATATGTTAATTGGTATGGTGTCAATTCATGGGCCTTGTTTTTTGTCAGTTCCTTCAGAGTCTCATGAACGTCCTTCTTCATCACCATTGCCTCTTGACCATATGTTGTTTTATGGAAGTCTAGTGTCAGCGAATTTTTTTTTAATACAGTAACTCTGAATACTCCTCCCATCTCCTTGTAATACTTTCTTGATCATTTAATATTTTGCCCATATTATTCTTAAGTATTGTAACTCAGAGAAAGATCAGCTGGCCCAGTGGACAGAAAGCGATGGTACCAAGCCAAAGGATGGTGACTTTTAATTCGTGGTCCTCGGGCCTGTCTTTTATTGTTTTTGTTCAGACATTCCTCTAGGTCATATAGCCTTGGTGTACAAGTTGCCGTACCACGGTCACTTGTGGTTGCTGTGAGGCTGAACTCTGTGACACTGATGTGTCAAATGCATTAATGGTTGGCTACCCAATGCGGACAGAGAGTGGGGTGGAGCTCCCCAATTAAAACAAGCTTGGAAGGAGGAGTGGCATCCACTTCCATAACAGCTTGCCTCTGGAAACCCTATGAACCTGGAGAGAGGATGAAAGGCACCCCAGCGTCGTCAAGGACTCTCCTTCATAGGGTCGCTATGAGTCTCCTGTGACTTGATGGCACTTAACGACAACAACATTGCAATTCAAGGCTTGAATTTGTTCTTCAGATTCTTCAGTTTAAACATGCTGAGCAAGTTCGGCTCTTTTGATTTTCTAACTCCAGCTCTTTGCACATTTCATTATAATACTGTACAGAAATCTTCTTCTGTTCAACTCCTTAACTTCTTGAATTCTTCCCTTTGTTTTTGCTTTTTAGCCCTCAAGTGTTATATTCAAGATCTCTTCTTACATACATCTTGGTCTTTTCTTCCTCCTTTGTCTTTCTAATGCTGGTTTTTTGTGTTTTTGTTTTTGTTTTTTTTCCTTCCTGGCTAATATTGTTAATATTCTCCCACAGCTCATCTGGTCTTTGTTCATTAGTGTTCTGGGCCTCAAACTTATTCTTGAGATTGTTTTGAAATTCAGGTAGGATAGACTCAAGGTCAAAATTTGGTTCTGGTAGAGTTTATTTAAACTTCTTCAGCTTTAGACTACCAGATTAACAGAGAACTACCAGGAATACAAACTGGATTTAGAAGAGGCACTAGAGACATCATTGCCATGTCATATGTATCTTGGCAGAAAGCGAAGTGTAACAGATATCTATCTGTGCTTCATAGACTATACAAAGACATTTATTTGACTGTGTAGATGAGAAAAAAAATGTGGCTAATCTTGAGAAGAATGAGAATCCTAGAACACTTGATTATACACATGGGAAACCTATACTTGGACCAGGAGACAATCATCAGAACAGAGCAAGGAAACACTGCATGGTTTAAAATTAAGAAAAAGGATATATCCTGTCTCCATACCTTTTCAATTTGTATGCAGAACTGATCATTTGGGAGGATGGACTTTATAAAGAGGAATTTGGCGTCAGGATTTGACGAAGACTCATCAACAACATGTGTTATGCAGTTGATGCATCCTTTCTTGTCCAAGCCAAGGAGGACCTGAAGCATTTGTTGCCAAACATAAGGTCAAGGTCTGTGTCTCCAACATGAATTGAAGCTTAACATCAAAAAGACAGAGAATCTCATCACTGGGTCAATTGGCAGCACCATGATGGAAGGAGAAGAAAATGAGTTGTTAACAATTTCAGCTTGCTTGGCTCCATAATCAACACTGTTGGCACCAGCAGTCAGGAAATCAAAGATTAATTGAATTTGGGAAATCTGTTGTCAGGGACTTCTCCAAAGTGCTAAACAGGGACCTCTCCAAAGTGCTAAAGAGCAATGGTGTCAGTAAAGAGACTAAAATGTGCCTGCTCCATACAATTATTTGCTATGTATCAGAGATCTGAACAATGATAACAAAGACGACAGAAGAAGAATTGATGCCTTTGATTTGAGGTGCTGGAGAATATTGAACATATCATGGACTGCCAGAGTCACCAGGAGAACAAATGGTTTTGGAGAAAGTGAAACCAAGTTTCTCCTTGGAGACCAGGATTTTGAAGGTTCATCTCAGAAACGTTGGGCATGTGGCCAGGAGGGAATCAGTCCTTAGAGAAGGATATCATGCTTGGAAGGGTGAAGGGACAGCACAGGAGAGGAAGGTCCTAGATGAGATGGATTAACACAGTAACTGGGGCAATGGGATTTGGTGTATTGGGCTCAGGATAGAGCAAGGTTCAGAGCTATTGTAAGTAGGACCACTATGAGTTGCCTGCAGCTCAACAGTATGCAACACTAACAACAACAACACAGCAAATGTAAAGACTGATGAAAGAATACATAGCAGGTCTCTCACCCTCCCTACATTGAAAGGCAGATCCCCTCAGCATAATTGCCCGGTGAATGACCACGGGTGTCAAAACACATACCCAAGTTGACCTTGGGTAAAGTGGAGTGTATTAGAATAACCAAACGGCCATGCTGTTGTTAGGTTCCATGGGGTTGACTACATCTCATAGTGACCCTATGAACAAGAGATATGAACCTTGACCTATCTTTACACATCTGCACATTCTGAGTTATTGTGCTCAAGCCCATTGTGGGATTCCATCTTGCATATCTTTCTTTTTTTCACTGACCCTCTTTCTTTCCAAGCATGTTAACTCTATCCAAAGATACTTCTGAAAATATGCCCAAAGTGAGTGAGATGAAAGTTTCAGCATCATTGTCACTAAGGAACACTCTGTTTATACTTCTTTTGGTAGAGAACAGTTTGACTATGTTTGACTATGCTAGTTCATGCTATGTTGCAGACTTGTTACTTACACAATAATTTAAGACCATCAATTCTTTTATGGACTTCATAATTCATTGTTTGACTTACAGAGTGCTAAAAAGCAATCAAAAAGATCACGTCTTAAGGGTTCTGTGAAGGTTCTAGCAGGGGAACACAGCTACTCATATACATACCCTTGACCAAAGGACAGTCTTCCTTCTTTCAAGATGGTTGTCATCCTCTTCAACAGAGCATGCAGCTTTGGGAGGGATGCACACGCATCAGTGAGGAAGGAAGGGGATACCTGCCTAGCCAGCCAAATCAGCTGAATCAACCAAAAGCCTCATCAGAGACAACTGGGATCAAGCTTAGACAGCCTAGTCAAGGATATCAAGAGACTGCCAAATACAACCAGAAAGATACAACCTGGATAGAATAAAATTGATGAATGGGACTTTCTGAAGATTAAATTTCAACAGAGTGAAAAGAAAACCTACTGACTGGAGGAAAAAACCCCAAACCACCATTTGGCAATGC
>NW_006399791.1:20007525-20014138 GCF_000299155.1 Elephantulus edwardii
TCAGGTTAAGAAATGCAGAGCAAATACTTTCCTTTTTGTTCTTTAATTCCAGCTTTCTGAACGTTCCATTATAATACTTCACTCTGTCCTTCCAGGCTGCCCTTTGAAATGGTCTGTTCAGCTCTTTCTCTTCAACATGTTTTTGTTTAGATTTGGCTTCTTGACACTCCAGTGAAATCTTTAGAGTCTCTTCTGACTTTTCTCCTCTGTAATTGTAATGACCTTTTGCTTTCTTCATGGATGACATCCTTGATATCATCCCACAACTCATCTGATTTTCTCATTGGTGTTCAATGCCTCAAAGCTATTCTTAAGATGATCATAAAACTCATATGGAATTGAGTCAAGATCAATCTTTATTTATGTGGAATTATTTTAATTTTCTTCTGGTCAACAGATTGGAGGAGGTCCATTCCCAAGAAATGTGATCCAAATGAATGTGGAAATATAATTGATATTACATGCAAGCAAAACACTACTGAAGATAATTAAAAAAACAATTGTAATATTACATAGGTAAAGAACTGCCAGAAGTTCAAGGGGGGTTTAGAAGAGGCTATGGCACCAGAGATATTGCTGATGTCAAATGAATTGTAGCTGAAAGTAAGGAATACCAGTAGAACTTCTATATGTGCTTTATTAACTATTCAAAGGCATTTGACTGTGTGGATCATGACAAGTAGTGGCTGATGTTAAGAAACATGAGAATCCCAAAAGCACTTGATTCTGCTCATGAGGAACCTACATCTGGATCAGCAGGCTGTTGTGCAAATGTAGCAGGGGAGTACTGTATGGTTTGGAATTTGGAAAAGAGTGCATCAGGGCTGTATTCTGTCTCCATACCTGTTCAATATACATGCTGAGCAAATTATCCAAGAAGCTGGACTTTATGAAGAGGAGTGTGGCATCAGGACTAGAGGGAGACATTAATAACCTGCATTATGCAGATGATAAAACTTTATTTGGTGAAAAGTAAGGAGCAGTTGAAACACTTGTTGCAGAAGATCAAGGAATATAGCTTTTAGTATGGATTATGTCTCAAAATCAAGAAAACAAAGATTCTTACCACTGGACCAATAGGCAGTGTAATGATGGATGGAGAGGAGATTGAAACTGTCAACAGATTCTTCTTGCTTGGATGCACAATTAACACCTTTTGTATGAGCAGTCAGTATAAGAAGACAAATTGCACTGAGAAAATCTGCAGTTAGGGACCTTTACAAATTATTGAGTAGTAGTAATTCCAGTTTGAGGACTAAGGTATGTCTGATTCAGGCCATAGTCTTTTTGATTACTAGCTATGCATCTGAGACCTGCAAAATGAATAAGGATGACAGAAAAAGAATTGATGACTTTGAGCTATGGTGTTGGAGAAGAGCACTGAACATCCCATGGACATCTAAGAGAATGAAGATATATGCCTTAGAGATGGTACAGCCAGAATGCTCTTTGGAGGTAGGAATGAAGAGGCTTTGCCTCAAATACTTTGGACATGTTGGTAGGTTGTGCTATTCCTTGGAGAGGGACATGATGTTGGGAAGGGTGGAGGGTCAGCAAGGGAGAAGAAGACCCTCAAACAGGTGGATTGATACGGTGACTTCTGCAATGATCTGTTGTGTGTCAGGAAGTGTGAGGATGATGCAGGATAGAACAGAGTTTAGATCTTTTGTTCATAGTGTTGCTATGAGTTGTACTCGGCTCAACAGCACTTAACAACAAAACAACAACATGTAGCTCATAAATATTTTCCATATTGTAAACTCTAGACTTTGATCTTCTTCTTTAAGTGCTTCTTCACTTTTTTTCAAACAAGGTTATCTGTATATCACAAGTGGTTGATGAATCTTCCTCTAATTCTAATGCGACATTCTTAACAGAATCCCTAGAGTCTTAAATTATTTGCTTTGCATACACATTGAATAGATGTCACAACCCAGATGCACACCTTTTCTGATTTTAAACTAGTGTTCCCTTGTTCTGTTTAGACAGCTGCTTTTTTATCTATTCATATATTTCTCATGAACACAAATGAGTTTCTGAGATTCCCATTCTTATCAAAGTTGGCAATATTTTTTTCCACATGACTCACACAGACATATCTTTTGCATGATCAAGAAAACAAAAGTAGATATCGCTCTTATATATTTTTTGCTTTCAACCAAGATCCATTTGACATCAGCGATGAAGTTCCTCCTGCCAGGGCTTTTTATAATTCCAGCTTGAGTTACTGGCAGTTTCCAGTTGTTATACTGTTGCAGACATTTTAAAATAATCTTCAGGAAGATTTTGCTTGCTTCTGATATTAAAAATATTGTTTGTTAATTTCCACAGTCAATTAGATTATCTACTTTTGGAAAGAGAACAAATATAGATCTCTTCCAGTCAGCTGGCAAAGTTGGCTCTCTTCCTTATTGTAGGTGGAGTCTTGTGAACTCATCCAAGGCTGGATCTGCTTCTTTAAACAAGAATTGGTATTCCATCCATTCCTGGGCATATTTTTTGCCAATGCTTTCAGTATAACTCGGACATCTTCCTTCAATACTTTTGGTTCTTGATAATATGCTACTTCTTGAAATGATTTTCTGTCTACAAATTTTTTTTAATGCAGGAACTCTCTGTTCCTTTCATCTTCTTTTGATGCTTTCTACTTCATTCAAGGTTTGGTCTATAGAATCCTTCAATGTTGCAAGTCAAGATTTGAATTTGTTATTCAGTTCTTTCAGCTTGAGAAATGTAGAAAGTACTCTTCTTTTGATTTTTTAACTCCAGTTCTTTGCATACTTAATTATAATGTTTTTCTAGAGATGACCTCTGCAATTTTCTATTCAGCTCCATTACCTCAGCTCTCCTTCCCCTTGTTTTGGCTTCTCATTTTTAGATAATTTTTCTTTCTCTCCTGACATCCATTTTTGTCTTTTCTTAATTCCTTGTCTTTGTAATGATGTTGTACTATCTTCATGGATGATATCCTTCATGTCATTCCATCATTCCTCTATTCTCCAGTTATTAGTGTACAATGAGTCACATCTATTCTTAAAATGATTTTTAAATTAAATTGGTATACACTAAAGCCCATATTTTGGTTCTTATGGGCTTGATTCAATCTTTTTCATCTTCAGTTTGAACTTATATGTAAGTACTTTATGGTCTGTTCTACAGCCAGCTACTGGCCTTGACTGACCACTTTAACTAAACTTTTTCACATCTCTTCCTTGTCTATCATGTGAAGTCCATGTTTAGAGTCACTATTCATGATTTTAAAAAAATTGTAATGAATTTATTAATTTATTATAATTATATAATATTATATAATTATATATATTATATAATTTATTATTATAGAATTTATTAATGCTACAAAATTCTACATTCAACTCTCAATCTGATTTCTGTCACTAAAGTCATTCAATTACCTATTAGTCTCTTTTCTTTATTTCCAACTTCTGCTTGTAAGTCACTAATTACTAATAATGCACTTTGGTTTCATACTCTATCAATTCTGGACACAGAACTTGTTAGAAACCTTCATTTTCTTAATCTGACTTTTGTGCTGTATGCATGTATTTGAGAAATAGCTATATTTAACAGAGCTTATTTTTTGGTCAATGCATAGTATTCTATCACAGCATAAAACTTCAGGAGATTTGGAAATTCTCATTCTTAAAGATGATTGCTACACCACTCCTCTTTAAAGTGTCATTTCTGGCACAGTAGTTCATGTGATTGACTGTTTGATTAACTCGTTGCCACAAATGACGGCAATTGCCGTCCCACACGTTTCAATTAATAAAAAAGTAACATCATTCGTACGAAGTGTATTAATGCATTTATTTGTTAATTATTCAGTAATACATGGAAAAATATATAACGTTCCAGATAACATATCAATTTTTTTGAGCAATTTTTCATGTATAACAATTTGGAGTATTTCCGCCGTCAAGCGTTTTCAAGGAAAAACTGACAAAATGTGATAATTTTCACTTCCAAACATATGACTGATGCTCAATTTCATATGGCAGTCATAAACAATTGGGAAAAAAATGTGTTTCTAAGCACGGTCATCAATTTAAAAGTGCGCAGCAACATATTAAAAATGGCCAACATCATCAGTTCATCTCAGCTCACTAATGTCTAAGACATCAATCTTTATGCATTCCTTTTCTGTTTTGACAACTTCCAGTTTTTCTAGCTTTCTACGTCATACATTATGTGTTCTGATTGTTAGTGAATGTTTGCTGCTCTTTCTCCTCATTTTGACTCTTGCTCCATCAGCAAAAAGTTCATTGGGTGAAACCTTTATATTTGTCATTTTGGTAGATGGCAGTTCTTCCTCCATTGCTTCCCCACCCCACCACATTGCTTTTTGATGCCTTCCAACTTTGAGAACTCACATTCTGGTACTATATGCATTACTGTTCTTCAATTATGCATTGAATTTGCAAAGGTTTGCTATTTAAAAAGAGGATGGCCAATTTTGCTTTTTAGGCTACCTTAGTCTGTAAGGTCTGCTAAAACCTACTCCCCATTGGTAATCCTACTGGTGACATAAAATCTAGCTTCACAGGAACATGAAAGCCACCAAAGGATGGCAAACTGATGAGTGGTGGTAATCAGTCGTTGTAACTGGTGGTAGTAAATGGCCATTTCAGCTAAAAATTTTGTACTTATAATCTTGAATTTCCACTTTCTCCTTTTCCAATAACTTCTCTAATTTACAAACAAATTTAAGCAAGTATAACTTGGTTGCTTAATAAGAATAATAACTCATCTTGGTGGCATTTTAAGGGATGCCAAAAACATCAGGTATTATAAAAATAACCTAGTTAATTCTTGTGCATAGATTAAACAATGGTAGAGATGTACAATGTGGGGATAGTTGAGAGAAAAATCATGTCATATGCAATAAATATGTGTATGTAAATATATTGTTATGTGATCTCTAATCAAATATGATTTATAAGGACTTTATGAACAACAGATCTGAACCTTGTCCCCTTGTCTTGTCCTGTCCTGCACCATCCTCATCATCTCAGAAATATTTGAGCCCACTGATACATTTGCTGTGTTAATCCGTACTATTGAGTCTTCTTCTCCTTTGCTGACTCTCCATCTTTCCAAGCATGATGTCCCTTTTAAAGGACTAACCTTCCTATAATAACATGTCCAAAGTTTGTGAGATGATTTATAACTGTTATAAGTGCCATAAAACTAAGACTAGAGCTTTTACAATAAAATTTAACAGAACTAGCTTGAGGAGATATTTGCATTGTGAAACAAGGAAACATTCTATAAGGAGATGATAATCAATCTGATGTCTGAAACAAAAGCAAATTATATCAGAGAAAATGACCAAGTTGTCCTTGTATCAGTTGGTTTGTGTATGTAGACATAGGAAAGCCACTAATTTGGTCAACATTTGTATAGGGTTGTGTTGTAAACCGAGGGTCCCAAAGAATGGAATAATTTTATAATTATTAATAATGAGACAAACAGCCAGGTATGAGGTAGAGCAGAGAGCATAAAACAGGGGGCCAGCAATTCTCCACTGAAGACCCCAAGCCAAGCTTCTCTGTATCTTTATTGAAAATTATCAGGAAGTAAATCACAAAGATAATTCAATGCAAATGAAGCCAAGCTCTTTCTATTGAAAACCTTCTGCTTGACTCAGGAGGGAGGGGATCACAAATGCAAGAATTTGGTATACCCTTAAGGATTACCTTGATGCCTCAGGGTGAACTCTAGCTCAGGAAGTTTCACTCTCTGTAGGGGTTCCCTAGCTGTCTCCTGTCTGCAGGGAACAAACAGCTCATTTTCTAGGATCTGCCACAGGAGAAATCCTAATTTATAAATCTGTAATTCCTTCAATTCCTGAACAAGGGTTTTCATATAATATTTGGTATAAAGTTTGGCTTCCCATAGGGATGAGCACAAGTTGTACAGGCAAATTAGAGAAAACCATCAGGAGCAAGAGGAGAGATGATCTATGGAAAATCTGGAGAGAGGGACAGATCCAGTCCCTGCAGAGATTTGGAAGTCAAAACCAGAAATCTGGATTGATTCTATGCCTCTCTGGCATATTTTGAGCAGCAAAGTAAATTTTATATGTTTCTAATAGCCTGCTATAAAACAAGACATCAAGACTGTCTATGGATGTCTCTGGAGCTCAGGTAGAATAAGATATTCTCTTCCTTAACCATAAAGCACTCCCAGAATTTTAGACAACTTCTTGACTCTTGGTATTTCCTGTTGTTATGAGTTGCTATCAAGTTGATTTTAGTATGGCAAACTGATGTGTGAAGAGTTGAACTTTCCTCCTTCTCCAAAGGGTTTTCAGGAATGCACGATTTCTTCCAGAAGGAGATCGCCAAATTTATCTTTCTAGATGTCCTGGGGTAGGTGTGAACCTCCAACCTTATAGCTACTAGTTAAACCTTTTGCATTACTCTGGGACTCCCATCACTGCCCTATGCATTTAGCATATATACTGAAATAATTTGTATAAAGCACAATGTTTATTTCCTTTTAACAGAACAGCAAGCCACAAATGCTGGCGAGGTTGTGGAGAAACTGGAACCCTTATTCACTGTTGGTGGGAGTGTAAAATGGTGCAACC
>NW_006399791.1:20016173-20018699 GCF_000299155.1 Elephantulus edwardii
GGAGGAGTGATAGGGAATGGCAAAGGACACACTGACAAAGGAGATTAATCAGAACTGGCTTTGACAAGCACTGTGGCAACTGGACAATTAAAACAGACATTCGGGGGTGGGGGGGAAGAAGAACGAACTTGGGAGTAGGGTAGAGTAAACAGTGTAACAATGAATGAATGAGAACCCAAAATCTCTGTAAATGTTCATTAGAACTAATAAAATTTAATAATAATAAAAAAAATAAGAGAGAGTAGTGGGTTCAGTCATGCCAAGCACATGTATGCTTCTCAGTATATTGTGATAATTAAATATCTGGGTAACTGGGAAGCCTTTTCTGCCAGTAAGGACTGGACCACACCCAAAAATGCCTGTTGATGTTCTCCCTGAATCCTGTGCCTGGTAACCTTCTGTATATTGAATTGGAAATGATTTGGAATGAATTGGAAATACACATCTACTGTATTATTCATAACATTCTAATGGTACTGGCAATAGCAGCCTTGTGAATTACAAGCCCTTAGACATGCATGAGCTCCATGCAGTCAGTTGCAGCTATTCAATTTCCAAAGCTGCTGGATCTGATAAGAGAGATGGACTATGAGGAATGAACTTCAGATGCACATGTTGCTTAGATTTATTTTTTAATTGTAAAAGTCCCTAGGCTAAACGTTTCTCACATGGCCAAGAATACGGAAAATGGGTTATTGGGGGGAAAACCCCAACCCAATACATTCTAGAAAACTCTAAGATGTAGAAAAATTCCCACAAACCCTATGTGTAAAATAAAGCTCTAGGAGAAATTTAATAATTATTTATTATGAATCCTCACAAATAAAGTGTAGGTTTCAATTTTGTATAAAATTAGATTTCTATTTCTTAAGTGTCTCTTATTTTTGAGAAGTGTGAAATTTAATTTTGATTGATCGAAGTTGATTTGTTTTAGAGACACTCCATGTAACAAAGTATTGAAAAATACTTTCCCTCTTCTCTTTTGGTGGCTTTCAAAGTACAACCATCATCTGAAGATAAGTAAATAAATAGCACAGATCATCTAAGGTTTTATATTTCTTAATATAAATGGGATGTACAATATCTACATATTGATTTATTTATTAACAATTTAAAAAATGAATGCCAGACTTCCAAGTACTATACATTGTTTTAGGAAACTGAAATGTGTTCAATGAATATATTAGATAAAGATTTCTGCTTTTGTGAATTTAAATATTTCTTGGAGGAGATAGGAAATAAAGAGATTTGAAGTTATATGATATACTAAAAGACATTGAAGATTATGGAAAAGTGAAAATTAGAACATAAGGCCATCAGGAGCAATAGATGAGAAAAGTTCCATTTTAGGGTAAGTTTGCCTATGATGACGGTATTTGAGCAAAACCTTGAAATATCAGAGTGTTAACCACATTGTTGGCAGGGGGAAGAGTATAAAGAACAGCTTGTGTAAAAGTCAGAAGGCCAGAGTGTGTTGTCACATACCATGAAGAGCAAGAATGCTGCTGGACACAGGTGAACAGATTAGGAAAGGTAACTGACCTGATGTATAGAGAACAGATGACCAAGCTGATCTATAAATGGTAATATAGAGGCTTTAGCTTTTCTTCATTTAAAATTGCAAGTGGTCACTAGTGGTATGAAACTGCACTACAATCCCAAAGGCACATGGTTCAAATCCATCAGCTGCTCCATAGAAGAAATATTGGCAATCTCCTCCATTGTCATTAATTGGATCTGAGAACCTACTGGAGTATCAGTTATGGATTGGTTCTGACTCAATGGTACACATCAACAATAACACAGGGATTTTGGAGCTCTGGATTTCTAGTGGTAATAAATTGCACTATCAACCTAAAGACAGGTGGTTTGAACCCACCAGCTGCCCCATAGGAGAAAGCTGCATAGTCTCCTCCAGGCCAATTTACAGTCTGAAAACTCGCTGAAGGGACATCAGTGAGTCAGCTCCAACTTGATGGCTCGTAACAATAAGAAATTCTATAAAAACTTTTATATTTCTGTTCTTGGTTTGGTATTACTTTATACTTATGTATGATAACTTATGATATCAAATTCATCAGAGTTCACACACTGGTTCCCTAAAAATGTTCTACTGGCTGAAGAAGAGAGCCCTGGAGGAGAACTAGTTGGGCATTCAGCTCATAATTAAAAGACACTGAGATAGTTGGACTGTGTCTTGTAGGGTTGCTAGGCTTCAAAATTGGTTTTTTGATGCCTAAGAATAGTTGAAGTTATCATCGGAGGACTACCATCTTTATCCTAAGAAATGGAATGAATGCAGCTTGAATGCTGGAAAGCTATCAACTGTTAAAAATGAAATGGAACACATAAACATCAGCGTCATAAGCATTAGTGAGATGAGATGGACTAGATTTATCCACTTTGAATCAGATAATCAGATGGAGTACTATACTGAGAATGAAAAAACAGAAGAAGCATGGTACTGTATTCATAGTAAAAAAGAAAATGTCAAGTTCTATCCTGAAAAACAATTTTGAGAAGATC
>NW_006399791.1:20020108-20021951 GCF_000299155.1 Elephantulus edwardii
ATTGTGTGGAACATAACAAGTTATGGCTAACATTGAGAAGAATGGAAATTCTAGAGCACCTTATTATGCTTAAGCAACATCATGATAAATAGAGAAAAAGATTGAAACTGTCAACAACTTCATATTCCATGGAAGTTAATCCACAATTAACCCTGTTGGTATCAGCAGTCAAGAAACCAGGAGATTTATCGCATTGGGAAAGTCTGTGATCAGATACCTCTACAAATTATTGAGGAGTAATGATGTCAATTTGAGGACTAAGGTGCATCTGATTCAGACCACAGTTTTTCTCATCACTTGTTATGCATTTTAGAGTTGGACAATGAACAAGGATGACAGAAGAAAAAAATTATGCCTTTGAGCTACAGTGTTAGAGAAGAGTACCTAACATTCTATGGACTGCCAAAATAACAAACACATATGTCTTGGAGAGGGTGCAGTAAGAATGCTTTTTGAAGGCAAAGATAGTGAAGCTTTACCTCACATACACTGCACATGCTACTAGGAGGGGCTGTTCCTTGGAGAGGGACATGATGCTTGGAAAGGTAAAGGGTTGGTGAAGGATAGGAAAACATTTGATGACGTAGATCGACAAAGTAAGAGCTCCAATGGGCTCTAATGTGTTGGAAAATGTGAGGATGGCATAGGATAGGACAGATTTCAGATCTGTTGTTGATAGGGTTGCTATGGGTTGCATTTGACTCAATGGCACCTAACAAAAACAACAATAATACCATCATGTTAATTGTAACTCATGGAACCCCTTTTTTTGTTGTTGTGTGTCAAGAGTAGAGCAGTATTTCATAGGGTCTTCATCATACAAGAACTGAGTTTTCAGAAGTGGATTGCCAGGCCTGCCCTGTGAGATGTCTTTGGGAAGAATCAAATGTTCAACCTTTTGGCTATTGGTTAGCATGTTAACTTCTTGCACTACCTTGCTACTGTTGTTGTTCACTGTCTGTTGCATACCGTCTAGTGGATTTTAACTCTTAGTAATCATAGGATTGAAGAAGGATTGTCCATCCACTTCTGAAATAGCAGGCCTCTGAAAATCCTATGTACAAGAGAACACATGTAGAATAACAGAAAGGGCAGCTGAGGTGTAGCTTTCAAGTATGGAAACACAAAGGAAGACTAACAGTTGTTTAGTGACGGGGGTATTTGGGATGGGCGATGGCACGGCACATACTCATAGAATTTCCTAGACTATAATCTTTAATGGGAAAATCACTTTGTCTTTTATTTTTCCTCCTTATACACTGGCAGGTTTAATCCACCAACTAGCTGAGTGTCACTAGATGTCACTGCTCAGGAGCATGTGGTTTTTGTTGTTGTTGTGTACCATCAATTCAGAAGAAACCCATAACTGACACTCTAGTAGATTTTTAGAGACAATTACTCCCTCAGGAGGTTGGCCAATCTTTCTCCCACAGAACAGCTGGTGGATACAAACCATGTACCTTTGTGTAAATGAGGGTGGCAAGTCAAAGACAGTGAGATTGACTCAAGATAGGACAGGATTCAGAGCTGTTGTGCATAGGGTCACTTTGAGTTGCAGGTAACACAATGACACATGACAATACCTTTGTTTTTTTTAATTCTTATTAAATTTTATTAATTTCCATGAACATTTTACAGAGATTTTGGGTTTTCATTCATTCATTGCTGCACTATTTTCTCTATCCTCCTCCCCAGTTCATTCTTCTTTTTCCCCCCACTTGAAAGTCTGTTTTAATTGTCCAATTGCCACAGTGCTTGTTAAAGCCAGTTCTGATTAATCTCCTTTGTCACTGTGTCCTTTGCCATTCCCTATCACTCCTCCCTGAGAGAGACTTCACCCTGA
>NW_006399791.1:20025448-20026693 GCF_000299155.1 Elephantulus edwardii
TTCTTGAGAGGGGTGTATTGACAATACCTCTGTCTTGGCAAAATTATTCCTTACCTCTAGCCCATACAACTTGTAAGGGGCAATAGAATGTAGGGAGCTGTATTCTTGGGAAGTGGCTATGTGCCTTGCACATAGAAAGTATCTTCAGAAGGAAGATTGCAAGCAGCTCCCATACATCGTTAGACACTGACTTTTGTGAGAGTAAAAACAAATGTTACTGCTATTGATAAGGTTGTTGCAAAATGAGGGAAAGCACAGTTTATGAATACAAAATGTCTTGCTTGAATATATGTTTTTTACCTAACTGTGTACCCAGCCCATCTGAGCCCTATAGTAATCTTCAGTGTTTCTATTTGTACCTTGCCCATTCGGGCCCTATGAGGTAACCCTTAATGCTTCTATTTCTCTGTGAACTATTCCTTTGTTTCTGAATAAAAGGTAATAATAAAAGTAAAGGTTGTGGGGTTCCTTGGTGCTATTAGCCTGAGTGAGCTTCTAGCCCTTTCTGGATCCATATTCTGCTTTGCTAGTCTTCCTTCAGGTCAGCCCATGAGAATCAACACAACTCCCTGTTGTTGTTGTTGTTATGTACTATTGATTCACTTGTGACTCATAGCAACTCTATGTACAACAGCTCTGGACCCTGCTCTGTCTTGAGCTAATCTTATTGTCTCTGACATACCTACTCCCATTACTCCAGTCACTGAGTCAATCTATCTCATCGAGAGTCTTCCTCTCTTGTGCTGTCCCTCCACTTGCCCAAATATGATGTCTCTCTCCAAGAACTAGTTCCTCCTTGCAACATGCTCAGATATGAAGCTTCAGAATCCTAGACTCCAAGCAGCAGCCTGGTTTCACCCTCTCCAGGACGAGCCTACTTGTTCTCCTAGTGGTCCATGATATGTTTAATAGTCATGGCTCAAAGGCATCAATTTTCCTTTTATTATTTCTACTCATTGTCCAGCTCTCTGAAGCATAGAGAGTTACTGCAAGACTATGGCCTGGATCAGGCACACCTTAATCTCCAGACTGATATCGTTGCTCTTCAGTACTGTGGAGAGGTCCCTGACAGCAGATTTTCCCAATGCAATTTGTCTTTGATTTCAACACCAAGAGTGTTAATCATGGAGCCAAGTAAACTAAAGCTGTTAACAATCTCAATCTCTTCACCATCTATCACAATGCAGCCAATTGGCCCAGTGGTGAGAATCTTTGTCTTCTTGATATTGAGCTTCAATTCATATT
>NW_006399791.1:20027068-20029312 GCF_000299155.1 Elephantulus edwardii
GATCCACACAGTCAAATGCCTTTGCATAGTCAATGAAACACAGACAGACATCCCTCTGGAACACTTGTCTTTCAGATAAGATCCATTTAACATTACCTATAATATCCCTAATACCATGGCCTCTTCTAAATCCAGCCTGCATGAAGTCATAATAAAATGTCCTGGCAGGAGATCAACTAAGTACTGTAATTAATTGTCAGGTAGCATTGAAAAGGGTATTATGCTTGGAAAAGTAGAGGGTCAGAAACATAGAGATGGACTGACGCAGTGGCCACAACAGAGAGCTATTAAGCACACAGAGATATGAGTTTGGTGCAGGACCTGGCCGGGTTTCAGTCTGCTGTACATAAAGTCACTATGAGTTAGTGTTGACCCAACAAAGACCAACATCAATAACAACATTAACAGAAAACCAAATTTGAGGCTACAGTAATGAGGGGAATGAGAGTTAATGCAGTTTTTGGGTTGTTTTCATTCAGTTTGTTTATTTTTACAACTAACCAAATCTTAAACAAACTGTGATGTGTTCAAAATAAAAAAAGGATTAACTCCATATTAAAACTTCATTGCCCATCACATAAATAAGTATGCACCCTGTTCTTATTATTGTATGTTAGTGAATTGATTCCAACTGGAAGTGGCCCTATAGAACAAAATAGAATTACCCCATTGATTTTCGTAGGCTGTTACCACTTACAGGAGCAAACAACTTGACCTTTTCTCCTGAAAGGAAGCTCTGGTGGCATAGAGTTGTGTCACTCACTTAAATGGAACACCTCTCTGGTGGTTTTAATCCATTAGCATCTCTGACAAAGGCAAGGAACCTTCTTCTTGCTGATTTACAGCCTTGAAAATGGAATGAAGGATCAGCTGATTCATTTCTGAATCCAATTCAGATTTAGATAATGAGATGTGCTGCCAGCTCCAAGGCATGTGTTTCAAATCTGCAAGCTGCTCTGCAGGAGAAAGATGGGCGATCTCCTGTTGTGTGATTTCCTGCCTCTGAAAACCTGGTGTAGAGTCAGCAATGAATCTGTTCTTACATGATAGCATTCAACAGCACATGTCTGGTGGTCACATGATAAGGACTGCACTGCCAACTGTAAGGTATTTTGAACCCATCAACTTCTTCATGGGAGAAAGAGGAGTAATCTCCTCCTGTGTGATTCACCTCCTCTGAAAATCTACTAGAGGTTCAGCTATGAGTTGGTTCTGACTAGATAGTACACAACAAGAGTGAAACCTAAGTGTAATATAGAGGAGAACAATCTAAACCTAAATATATCAAAAGAAAAGTACAAAGCACAAGCAGAAACCCAATCTATGTTGTTTATTAGAAACACATTTTACTAATAAAAACACAAAAGTTTGAAATTAAAAATTTTTTTTAGAAATAAACCACATATGACAGAGAGAAAATCAGTATGGTTTACATAAATACCAGCCAAATAGCTTTAAGAGAAAACATTTCCAAACACTGAGAGTCAATTCAACAGGAGTTTATGAAAATCTAATAATGTGGTTTCAAATTACAAAAAAGAAAAAATTAACAGAAGGACATTGCCTCTCCTGCAGTTCTGGACTTCTGGATGGAGAATGAGTATCTTGGCTTTAGATAAAGCACTGAAGATGGAAAGCACAGAAAAATCTGGCATGTCTGATGGGATGTTGTCAGTGTGCACAGAGATATTATCCATTCCAAGGACAGCTAAAATGAGATGTCAGCTGAGAAGAGGCAAGTTAGGACACAACAGTGCTCTACTCACTGAAGAACATGATGAAAGATGTCCTTGGGCAGGATAAAAAAGCTATCATGGAAACTTGAAGAAGCAACAGAGAATGAATAGTAAGAGAAAGGAGAAATATGACAGTAGAAGAATGATGCCATTGAGTTGTGGTGCTGGAGAGGAGTCTTGTACACACCATGGACAGCCAAGGAAATAAGTAAGCTTGGAGAAGGTAAAACCCAGTTTTTCCCTGGAGGCTAGAACTGTGTTTTTGTTTTGTTTTTAAATTTTCTGCTAGGTTATTTACAAAATTTGAATTCATTGTTTTTAAGAACAAACTCTTTCAATATCTCTCACACCACCACCCATCAAATTGTACAATCAGATGATTAATTCCGTTTCCCCCTGCACATCCTCATACCTCTGCTTCCAACCTCTCTCACCCCTACTGGATCCTTACACTCATTCTACAATGATGGTTTTATACAATATTTATCCTTGTGGGACTTAGTTCATT
>NW_006399791.1:20030282-20032279 GCF_000299155.1 Elephantulus edwardii
TTTTTCTAGGAAATTGAAAGGAAAAATGTCAAGTTTATTGGGACAGAGAAAAGAGAGCCTGAGTAAGCAAAGTACTTCTGAGCAACAAAAATGAAGTGGGATTCATAGCACTCCCTGACCTCAAAACCTACTGCACAGCAGTAGTAACCAAAACATCATGGTACTGGTACAATGATAGGCACATAGACCTACAGAATTGAGAACCCAGAAATAGACCCAGCTACCTATGGTCAACTGATTTTTGACAAGGAAATCAAAGCTATCAAATTGGTAAATGATAACTCTTCAACAAATGGGCTGGCAAAACTGGACTTCCACCTGCAGAAAGTTGAAACAGGATCCACATCTCACACCATACACAAAAATCAACTCAAGGTGAATCAGAGACCTGGGAGTAAAGCCACAAACCATAACTTTCATAAAAGAAAAACTGGGATCAGACTTAGAAGTGCTAGTCCAAGGTGTAAGGAGACTGCCAAATACAACCATGAATACACAATCGGAGGAGGCTAGGATTTTGGAAACTCCATCTCACATACTTTAGGCTCATGACCAGCAGAGATTGTCCTTGGAGAAGGACATCATGCTCAGAGGGTAGAGGGACAGCACAGGAGAGGAAGACCCTGGATGAGAGGGATTGATACAATAACTTGGGCAATGGGAGTAGGTGTGTCGGAGCCTGTGAGACTGGCTCGGGACATGGCAGGCTTCAGAGTTGTACATAGGGTCTCTGTGAGTTACAGACAACTTGACAGCACATAACAACAACCTAGTAGTAGTAGAATTACTGCATACAGTTTCAGTCCTGAATTTACAATGAAGCACCAAGCTGCTTTCCATAATGGCTACACCATTACATTTTATTAGATGGCAAATGTGAGTTCCAATTTCTACACCCTCCCCAGTATTTATTGTATTACTATAGACTTATTTTTGCTGAAGTGAGGTGGTATCTCATTGTTATTTTGATTTGCATTGTTCATAGGGTTGCTATGAGTCATCTATGACTCTATGGCACTTAACAACAACAACAACATCTTTCTAAATAGCTAGTGATCTTGAGTATTTCTTCATAGGTTTGTTGGCCATCTGAAGGTCTTCTTAGATGAAATGCCTAGTCGTGTACTCTTTATATTGTGAATGTAGTGTCTTTTTCTTGTTGAGATTTTGGGGTTTTCAGAACATTTCAGAGATGAATCTTTTATCAGACATGTCATTAGAAAAAACTTTCCCAATCTGTAAATGATCTTTTTACTCTTCAGGAGTATTCCTTTGAATCATGTGAAGATTTATTTTTTAGGACGTTTCAAACATCTAATTTATCCTCTATTGATTCTGTATCAGTTTTATTCAATATTGAGTTTAAGCCGTAGCTAAGGGTTTCTAAGTTTGCCTCAATTTTCTCTTTGATAGCATTTGTAGTTTTGCATTTCTCTCCAAGGCACTTGACCCATCTTAAGTTACTTTTTGTATATAATGTCAAGTGAAATTGTCTCTATTTTTGTACAGATGGATATGCAATTTTGGCAGCACCATTTGTCAAAGAGACTAATTTTCCTCTACTTGATGGATTTCATCTTTTTGCCAAAGATGAGTTGCCATAGGCAGATGGATGTGTTTCTGGTTTCTTAATTGTATTCCATTGATCAGCATGCCTGTTATTGTACCATTTCCATGCTGATTTCATTATCATAAATGAATAGTAGGTTTTGAAATCAAGGTGTTTGTGGTCTTCTATTTCCTTTTCTTTTTCACAACCATTTAGCTTATCTGAGGTCTTTTTCATATTTGGTTGGTAATTACTTTTTCTGTATCTTTGAAAAATTATGAAACTATCCATATAGAGATGGCATTATATTTGTAGATTGTTTTAAAAAATATTACCATTTTCACAATGTTTAGATCCTTTGGGTAACTTCTAGCAGTTGTTTTGTGGTTTTATACGTAAAGGTCTTTTGTTTCTCTGGTCAGATTTATAAATATTTCATCTTATAATA
>NW_006399791.1:20032379-20048223 GCF_000299155.1 Elephantulus edwardii
ATAACATAACATAACATAACATAACATATATAGACCAGACTAGAATAGAATAGAATTAGTAATATAATAATCTTATAATAATAGTAGGTAACTATTTTAAGAGACATTAAGTGACACTGTTTTCCTTATTTTCTGCTCAGAGCTCTTTTTGTTATTGTAGAGAAATCTTACTGATTTTGTGTATTGATCTTATGCCACACCAATTTTGTTAGCTAGTGAGTCTTTGGTATTATATGTATGTGTGTGTGTGTGTGTGTGTGTGTGTGTGTGTGTGTTTGTATACACACATACATATATATAAACACACATACATATATATAAAATATATTCACAGTTAGAGGTAGTTTTATTGACTCTTTGTCAGTGTTGATAGCTTTTATTTCCTTATGGCCTTACTTCTTTGACTAGAACTTCAAATGCAATATAGAATGTTGTTATGTACAATTGAGTAAGAATCAATTCATAACTCAATAGGTTAATAGAATCAGTAAATCACAAAGAGAGAAATTATCCTTCTTTTTTCCATGGAGTAGGTGGTGAATTTGAACCATATAATTTTGGGTTGACAATGCAACTCTTTATCTGTAGTAAAGGAAAATGTTGTCTGGTTCTCATTGGCAGGGAAAATGTCTTGAATCTCTCCATTGAGATTATTGCTAGCTGTTGATTTTGTACTATACTTTTATGTTGAGGAATCCTCTATTTCTATTTTGTTGAGTATTTTCATCAGTAAAGGTGTTTAATTTTATCAAATGCCTTTTCTGCATCAATTATGATATGTCTATTTTTATTTGTTTTATTGACGTAGTAGGGAGCTCTGGTAGCCTAGTGGCAAGAAGCTGCACTGTAATCCTAAGGCACCTGATTCGAATTCCACCAGCTGCTCTGTGGAAGAAGGATGGGCAATCTCCTCCCATGCGATGAATTGCCTCTGAAAACCCAACATAAGGTCAGCTATGGGTCAGTTTTGACTCGACAGTACACAACAACAACAACATTGATGTAGTGGGTTACATGAATTTTTTTTATTGTTATACTATCTTTGCATACCTAATTCTTACTAGATTACAATGAATTATTTTATTTTGTATTTTTAAAACATGCTGAATGCCTTTAGCTACAATTTTGTTCAGAATTTTTGCATCTATATTCATGAGAGAGCTGGGTAGAATTAAGCTAAAGCTATCAGTACCAGGAATTTTGTTGTTGTTGGAAGTGTTTTTATGACGTGTTCAATTTCTTTTGTAATGAGTCTGTTCAGCTTATCTCTGTATTGTTGTTGTTGTTGTTGTTTTTGTTAAGTGCCATCTAGTTGCAGGCAACTCATAGCGACCCTATGAAGGAGAGTCCTCAATGCTTGGGTGCCTTTCATCCTCTCTCCATGTTCATAGGGTTTCCCGAGGCAAGCTATTTTGGAAGTGGACGCCACTCCTCCTTCCAAGCTTGTTTTAATCGGGGAACTCCACCCCATTCTCTGTCCGCACTGGGTAACCAACCATGAACGCATTTGACACATCAGTGTCACAGTGTTCAGTCTCACAGCAACCACAAGTGACAGTGGTACGGCAACCTGTACACCAGGGCTATACAACCTACAGGAATGTCTGAACGAAAAGAATGAAAGATCCGGGCTATAGTCTTCGCAGTTAAGTGCTATGCATCAGAGAGTTGGACAGAGAATAGGGTTGATAGAAAGAGAATTGATGCCTTTGAGCTGTGGTGCTGGAGAAGAGTGTTGAATATACCATGGACTGCTCAGAGAGCAAACAGGTTTGTTCTGGAGAAGGTGAAGCCAGAATGCTCCTTGGAGTCAAGGATTCTGAAGCTTCGTCTGACATACTTTGGGCATGTTGCAAGGAAGGACTGGTCCTTGGAACACTTGTCTATTTTATTAATCTTTTGGAAGAACTAACACTTGATGTTCTTAAATCTAATGATTTTCTGTTTCCTATCTCATTTATTTCTGCTCTAATTATTCTTTTTTGTTTTCTTTGTGAGGTTGTGAGGTTTATTTACTGTTATTTTCTAATTACTGGACATGTTGAGTTAATGTATTACTTTTTATTCTTTCATCTTTTTTGCATGTTTATTGTTATAAAGTGGCTTTGGGAGTACTGTTTTGCTGTATCTCAAAGCCCTTGGTATGATATGTTTTTATTTGCATTTGTTTCAAGAATTATTATGATTATTTTTTTTACTTCTTCTATTTCTCAGTTATGTTCAAGTAGGGTATTTTTCATTTTCAAGTACATGATGTTCCCATCCCCCTCAATATTGCTGTTGCTGATTTCTAATTTTATAGCTTCGTTAGCTGGGAAGATATTCTATATTATTTCAATATTTTTTAATTTATTGAGGCTTGCTATAGACCCAACAAATAGTTTATTCTGGAGAATGTGTTATGTGCAGTGGAGAGAATGTATACATTGTGTTTTTGTTGAGTGTAATATTCTATATATGATTGTGAGATCCAGTTGATTAATTGTATTACTTCATCCTTGTTGCATTTCTTTCTGATCATTCTGTCCTTCATCAAGATTGGTGTTTTGAAGTCTCCTACTAATATTGTAGAACTGATGATTTCTCTCTTCAACTCTGTTAAGGTCTTGGGGTTCTGGCATTGGGTAGGTAATTATTAATTATAGTTCTATCAATTTGTTAAATTGATCCTTTGATAAGTATGTAATGCCTTTCCTTATCTCTTTTGATACTTTTTATCTTCAAAGCTATTTTAGCAGAAATTAATATTAATACTTGATATCGTTTTCCACTCTTTGATTTTCACTCTGTCTTTATATCTAGGATATGTCTCTTGCACATAGCATAATAATGGATCTTATTATCCATTTTATTACTCTTTTTCTCTTTACTGGTGCATTTAGTCTATTTATATTCAGTGTAATTATTAATATAGTTTTATTAATATTTTTTACTTCACTCTTCTTATGTTTTTATGTTTTGCTTATTTCTTTATTCCATTTGCCTTACGGTGCTGAGTTTATTTTGCTTATGGGTTTTCTTTTTGGTCTTTCTGCGGCCATTCTTTAGTTGTTTAATAAATCCTTACAATTTTATTTTAATAAAAAGGTTTATTCATTTTCATTGGAGGTAACCCTAGAAGTTTTTACCTTATTTAAAAATGGAATATAGTTCACTTTATTTTGTGATCTTCTTGACTTCCTGTCCTTTTGAAAGTTCTGTAATTATACTTCTTATTCTCTCTCTATTCATTGTATAGACCTGATTTACTTTAAGGATACTGATGATTTCCTAATTTTTTGTGTTTTATGTTTAATGCAGTTATGTGCTGTTGAGTCAGGACCAACCTGTGGCTGGCTTTCCAGCAGGTTTTCTGAGGTAAAGTGGTTTGCCTGTCTTTCTCCCATGGTGTAACTGGTGGATTTGAACTATGCACTTTCTAGATTGCATTACAGTTTATTACCACTTAATGTTTACTGCACTGTACTGTGTTTACTTATGCATCAAAGTTATTTTTCTGAGTGTTGCCATTGTTTATGTTGATTCTGATTTTTTGTTAACTCCTTATGTAAAGAATTCCCTTTAGAATTTCTTGTAGAGTTAGTCTAGTTTTCACAAATCTTCTTAGTTTCTGCTTATCTGAAAATATCCTAATTTCATTCTAATATTTAATGGATAATGACCTAATTTCACTATTTTCTTTGATGGACAATTTTTCTGAATGTTGTGTACTAGAATCTGGATTGGCGGTTTAGTTGATTTTTTTGTTCAATTTTTCTATCAGAGTTTTAGATATATCATTCACCATTGTAGGTGGCTCTTCATTTTTCCTGAACTTGTTTCAATATTCTTTCTTTGTCTTTAATTTTGGAAAAGTTGATTATGTTATGTATTGGTATACTGTTTTGAAGTCATCATATTTGGAGTTATCTTAGTTTCTTAAATACATATTTTCTCACATAATGTGTGGAAGAATTTCAAGCATAAAATCTTCAAAATTTTTCTCTATGCATTTTTTGTTTCCTGTTATGAGGTTCTAATCACACTTAAATTATTCTTCTTGATGTTGTCCCACATAATTTTGGGGCTTTATTTATTTACTTTCTTCCTTTCCCCCTGCTTGTTCCCTTAAAAGATTAATAATGAGAAATTTGTCTTCTAGCTCATTTATTCTGTGTTTGTTTCCTCCATTCTGCTCTTTGTGCTTTCCATGCACTTAAGGGAGTGCTGATGGTTGAGTGGTAAAAATTAGTGACACTATCAACCCAAAGGCATCTGGTACAGATCCACCACCTGTTCCTAAGAACAGAGGTGGTCATTATTTTCCCGTGTGATTTACTGCCTCTGAAACCCACTGGAGCTATTGTTGTTATGTGTCCTCGAGTCACTTGCAACTCATAGTGACCCTATCTACAACAGCTCTGAGCCTTGCTCTATCCTGAGCCAATTTCATTGTCTCTGACACATCTACTCCCATTACCTCAGTCACTGAATCAGTTCATTTCATGTAGGGTCTTCCTCTTTTGTGCTGTCCCTCCACCCTTCCAAGCATGATGTCCTTCTCCAAGTAGTGGTCCCTCTTGGCAACATGCCCAAAAGATGTGAGACAGAGCTTCAAAATCCTTGCCTCCAGGGAGCAGCCTAGTTTCATCCTCTTCAGGATAGACATGATAGCAGTCCATGGCATATTCAGTAATTTTCTCCAGTATCACAACTCAAAAGAATTGATTCTTCTATTGTCCTTGCTCATTATCGTACTATCTGATATATAGCAAGAAATAGCAAAACCCATGGCCTGGATCAGGTGCATCTTAGTCTCTAGACTGACATCATTGCTCTTCAGTACTCTGGAGAGGTCCCTGACAACAGATTTTCCTAGTGCAGTTCATCTTTGTATTTTTAAGCTGCTGATACAAAGGATGCTGATTGAGCCAAGCAAGCTGAAGCTGTTAATAATCTATGTCTCTTCTTCATTTATCATTATGCTGCCAATTGGTCCAGTGGTGAAAATCTTTGTTTTCTTGACGTGAGCTTCAATCCATATTGAAGGCTGCAGTCCTTGACCTTCTGCAGCAAATGCTTCAAGTCCTCCTCAGTTTCAGCAAGCAAGGTTGTGCCAAATACATAACACAGGTTGTTTATGAGTCTTCCTCCAAACCTGATGCTACTACATCCCTCCTTGTATAGAGCCCAGCCTCCTGGATGATCTCTTTTACATATAGATTGAACTGGCATGGGGATAGAATCCCTGGGATACACCTTTCCTGATTTTGATCCATGGAGTGTTTCCTTGCTCTTTTCTGACAGACAGCCTTTTGGTTCATGTATAGGTTTCACATAAGCACAATAAAGTGTTCTGGGACTCCATTCTTCTCAAAATCAGCCACTTGTGGTACACACAGCCAACTGTCTTTGCATAGTCAATGAAACACAGACAATCTTGTAGTACCCTCTGCTTTCAGCTAAGACCTATCTAACATTGGCTATAATGTCTCTAGTGCCACAGCCTCTTCTAAACCGAGCCTGAACATCTGGCAGTTAACTGTTGATGTGCTGTTCCAGTGGGTTTTGATGATTTTCAGCAGGATCTTGCTTTAGATGATTCTAACTCGATGATGTGTACCAACGTTACACATTATCTATTGATTGAAGGTTTTGTCTTAGTATTCTTGATTTCATTTTCCTGTTTTTTAAATACTTTTGATATTCCATTTTTTAATCTATTTGATCTTGCATTGTTTTTAAAAATTCTTATATATTTTATTTGTTTCAAACAGATAGAGCAGGGTTTAGGGCTGTTGTACATAGGGTTGCTATGAGTCGCAAGCGACTCAACGGCACATAGCAACAACAACAACAACAACAACATAGAAAGTACTTGATTAGTATATTTTTGTTTTCAAATTCCTTGTCAAGAAGTTTGAAAAGTCACTTTTTTTCTTCTGAAAGATTTGCTTGGTGCATATTTTGGGGGTTTTTTTGGTCATATTTTTGGTACTATATCCTATTTTTTGGCTGTTTGTGATTATATATTGTAGTTTTGTTGTCTTTGTAGGTGGAAATACAATTCACTAATTAGTAGAGAGAGATTATAATTGTAGAGCTGTGTAAGCTCCCTTCACTGAACACAAAATGGCATAGGCTGGCATTGGCTGAAGTGGTGAAAAACCAAGAATGTCTCTAATCTTTTGATTTTTGATGGTAGGAAAAAGTAACCCTCTCACTCCCTCTCTTTATGGGAGTGGAGAACAAGAAGGAATATCACACCCTTGTGGTCAGCTAGCTGACAGGGTTGGTAACCCAGTTGACTCAGGTTCCCAAGGCAAATAAAAAACTTTTCAAAATGCTTAGAGTATGACATTCAAGGCACTGTGTACTACTTGTCTTATCATTCATTTTTTAAGTTATTTATTTGTAATCACAGATTTCAATGTTTTCATTGGTTTACTGAAATCTTTGTTGCAGAAGAGCTGAACTGATATTTCTCTGCCATTTGCTCAAAAGTCTATCTCATTTAAAAAATGTTTCTTGTTGGGTTTCATACAATAATTCATTAACTTTGTATTTTATTAATATGAATACATTATGTTACATGCAATCTTTCATTTACATTGTGTTTCATACATATATTGTGTATCATTCATATATACTATGGCGCATAAAATTAACTGCTGTTGATCTATGCCTGTTATAGAATCTTTTTCATGTACCTGTTCAATCTTTGCAATTCTTTCTCCCTCCTCCAAATCTGTCCACTAAATTCTGTGATCCTAGTGATTTCCATTCTTCTCCTTTTTCTGCCCCTTCCCCTTTCCTTTTTGGCCATTTATACACATCTTACTAGTTGTGCTTCTATTTTTACAATAATATTCTTATACAGAGCAAGGAAACACTGCATGGTTGAAAATTGGGAAGGGCGTACACCAGGGATGTGTTCTGTCTCCATACCTTTTCAACCGTCATGCAGAACAGATTATCTGGGAGGCTGGACTCTATGAGGAGACATGTGGGGTCAAGATTTGCGGAAGATCTATCAACAATCTGCGTTATGCAGATGACACAACCCTGCTTGCTGAAATTGAGGAGGACCTGAAGTGCTTGCTGCTGAGGGTCAGGGACTGCAGCCTTCAATATAGATTGAGGCTCAGAAAGAGATTCTCACCACTGGACCAATATGCAGCATCAGGATAGATGGTGAAGAGATTGAGATTATTAACAACTTTAGTGTGCTTGGCTCCATGGTCAGCCCTCTTGGCACCAGCAGCCAGGAAATAAAAAAGTGTATTGCGATGGGAAAGTCTGCTGTTAGGGACCTCTCCAAAGTACTGAAGAGCAGTGGTATCTTTCTGGAGACTAAGGTGCATCTGATACAGGCCATGGTCTTTGCTTGTTATGCATCAGAGAGTTGAACAATGACCAAGGAGGATAGAAGAATTGATGCCTTTGAGCTGTAGTGCTGGAGAAGAGTATTGAGGGTCATGGACTGCCAGGAAAACAAACAGATTCATCGTGGAAAGGTTTAAAACTGGGCTGCTCCTTGGAAGCAAGGATTCTGAGGCTCCGTCTAACATACTTTGGACATGTTGTAAGGAGGGACCTGTCCTTGGAGAGGGACATCATTCTTGGTAGGGTGGAGGGATAGCACAGGAGGGGAAGGCTCTCCATGAGGTGGATTGATTCAATGACTGGGGTAATCGGGATGGGTGTGTAAGAGGCAGCGTGATTGGCACAGGACAGAGCAGAGTTTAGGACTGTTATACATAGGGTTGCTATGAGTTGCAAGCGACTCTATGACGCACAACAACAACAACAACAACATTCTTAAACAGTATTTGTCCTTATGATACTTACTTAGTTTCCTCCACATAATACTCTCTAGACTCTCCTAATACTTTGCAAGGTGTTATTCCTTAGTGGTGCATAGTATTCCATTGTGTGAATTTACTCAAATTTCTCAACATACTCATTTGTTAATGGGCACTTGAACTGTTTCCATATTTTTGCTTTTGTGAACTACACTGCTATGAAAATAGGTGTACAAATCTTCATTTGTGCCTCAGTTCTAAATTCTTTGTGGTATATTCTCAGCAATGGAATAGCTGGGTCATATGGGATTTCTATGCTCAGCTTTCTGAGGAAATGTTAAACTTCCAGTATGGCTTCACCATTCCAGCAAAGTGATGGCACTAGACTCTTTATTGATGTTCTGGACCAAGAACCAGTGAAGAACAAGTAAGAACAAGTTCAGTCAGCCATAACAAACCACATCCCAAGAGGCACTATACTTTATAAAAATACTCCTTAAAAATTTGTCTTCTTTTGTTAAACCCTAAATTTCTCCTCCTGCCTTGCCCTCACCAGTTTTCCTCATCCTTAACAGGAAACATGCCAACATTTTCCAGGGTGTTATGCTTTGATATTTTATAAATAAATGTGCACAAAGTTGCCTGTGGCTGTCATAATTTCTTTAATCTCTATGCCATTGTCCTTATTTCCTTCCTTCTTTCTTTTCCTCCAAGTAAATAATCTAGGTCAATATAATACAGTAGCTAAGCAGGATTTAGCACATGGACTGACTGGGCTCTTCATCCAACTTTTTGAAAGCTAGACGTAGCTTCATGAGGAAGGGCATTGAAAGCCCAAGAAAGGACTGTAATGGACAAGGAACTGAATCATTTAATCAAAGTTTGGGCTCAATATCTCCAAAGCCCCTGCTACCCTGCTATGATTTTGAAATAAGATGAGGAAATTTGAAAACATTCAAGCCAGAATCCAGCATTCCAGAAGAATTATGTTTTGATATGGTTTGTAGTACTACCTCTGTGGCAGGGGGTGTGTGAAAAAATTAAGACACTGATTACACAAATTATATATAAGAATATATAAAAGTAAGCAGAAAAGCTCTATCATAACTATTTTATATTTTTTTTTTACCCCATAATTTAATATGCTTTCAAGAACCAGTTTGCCTTCAAGTTAATGTTATCCAGGTGAAGGGGACATTGAATTAATATGCTCACTACAGCATACTAAACAGGAAAAAATGGCTTTAAAAGTAAGCCTTTGAGGCTCTGACTTGGGTTTTCTATAATTGGATACAAATATGAAGCCCTAGAGGGGAATTACAGTAAGATTTAGCATGGGATTATTTAATCATGAATTTTAAAAGGCAGAATTCTGTGGGTGCAAAGAAACCACAGGATTTTAAAGCATAGTTGTGGTTACAGAAGAATGAGCTACCACCTGTATGTCTGTACCTTGTTATGGGGAGAGTGGAATTCATGTATATAGTCAGTGATCTATCCATTACCTCATTAGAACATCACAGAGTACCTGTTGTGTGCTACAGAGCACGTTAGGGATGGAAATTCTGAAGTCAATATTGCCCTCTTGTTTTTCATCCATTCCTAGCCAAGTGGCCAAAAGGGTACGTATGAAACATGATTGGCAAGATCTGAAGTAAGAGGTGAATTGAGATTTTTAACTCAGTATGGTGGGGAAGTGTAGAACAGTTTTCCATGGGAGATAGATGCATTTTGAGGTGTATCCGAAAGAGTGCAAACAAATTTGACAGATAGATCACTGGGTATAATGTGGCTATTTCAGTGCTGAGCATTCCCTACTGGAGGAAGCTGGTGGCTAGGACCAAGTTATCAAAGCTTTCCTGCTTTGCATGCCACATCTTCAGGAAAAAAATAAAATTAACCCATTGTCTCATTTTTTATGATGAGTTTTTTTTAAAAAGACCATGATAATGATGGTAATGATAATTAATATGATAATGTTCTGTTATTTTTGAGTGTGTATTGGATCTCTGGTGGTACAGTCTGTGGAGTGTTAGCTGCTAACCTGCAGGCAGGACCTCTCTGCCAGTGTAAGCCCATCAGCAGCTCTTCAGGAGAAAAGACGGACAGTCTCCTCCATGAGAGCTATATCCCCTTAACACCTGCTTGTCTGTTATGAGTCCATTCTGACTCAATGAGAAAGAGTTGCTGCTGCTGTTGTTGTTAGATCAGGTATTATGCTATCAGACACTTTCTGGTTTGATATTCTCAGTAGACGTTGTTATTAGTTGCTATCAGATCAGCTTGAACTCAGGGCAACCTTATGTATGACAAACAGTAAGCTTGTCCATCCCTATACCATCTTCATGATCTTTGAGTCCATTGCTGAGGCAATTGTATCAGTCCATCTAATCAAAGATTTCTCTAGTTTTTCTGGGCTCTCTACTTGGCCAAACAACTCTAAATAGCAGTAGAAATTACTACCTGCATTATACAAATGGCAAATGGACTTCAAAAGGCTCTTAAGAACTCCAGAGCTAGTAATTGGAAAGAATTCATAATAATGCTATTCATAGTCCTCAATGTACATCCCTTTAAAGTCGTAAGCTTGACTAAAATTAACCAACACAAATCACAGTAATCTGAGTTTGATTTATGTCCTGGAGTTGATGGTAGATTTCATTTTGCACATGAATTGTCTCACCCTTTGAAATGAAATTCTGTTGCATGGAGTCCGACATGTGTGCCTGGCACTACACTAGGTGCTGTGTGCCAGATGACACTGTGTGTTTTATTTCCTTCCCTCTCTGGCAATTGGCTGGTTTCTGTCTCTGTCTCTCGTGTGGATCCTGTCTTTGAATTGTACTTGTTAAAAAGCACTGGATGTCAACCAGATGCAATTTTTTTTCTCCCTTAGATTCATCAGGCTACATGAAAATAAAGGATTCATATTTTCCTGTAAATATGCTGCCAAGTTTCTTTTTAAAAATTTTTCTAATCTGTTTAGCATTTAAATTAATATTGGTAGTTCATGAAGGTCATCTGGATGCAGACATCTTCATGAGAAGAATATCTAGGCGTATGAAAGCTTGTAAAATGTTAGAACAACAACAAAAATACCTTTATCTTCTCCAGGATAAAGATGAAAACATAATCAACAAAATGTTATAGCCCACAGGAACCTACAAACATAGAATATTAAATGCAATATGGTTTATGGATAGGATCCTGGAATAGAAAAATATATTAAGTAAAAACTAAGACAATCTTAATACAGTATTATTGTTGTTGGTGTGTGCTATCAAGTCAGAACCAATCCCTAGCTGACCTTCCAGTGGGTTTTAAGAGACACTAAATCACACAGGAAGAGATTATCTATCCTTTTTCTGTGGAGCGAATGATGGATTCAAATATAGTATAGGTTTTGTTAAAAATAATCTATCAATTTGGGTCATCAACTTTGACATGCCCTAAACTAATATAAGCTACTGAAAAGAAATTGAGTGCATAGTATTTAAGACTTTCTGGACTATTTTTGTGACCTTTGGGTACATCTAAAACTATCCTAATATTTTTATAAACAATTAAAAACATATAATTGACAAAACTATAAATTCCCATCTGGATGATTCTATATGGCCCTTTAATTTGGGATCTCCTTGGACTCTCAGATATTTTCCCTAGATTTAGAAAGAGTTATGTTAGATGACTTGGAGCTACTTGAGTTGAAAACAGCTGAATTCTTGTCCTTAGAGCATCTCTGTTATATTGGAAAACAGATGAGGAATAGCCCTTCTCAGGACTCCTGTAGAAGGGTAAAAAGTATGCAGAGTGCCTGCCAAGCAGCCTTGAGGAAAATTCCTCCCTCAATTGAAATTTATTGACCAAGTTAATCTATGTCAGAGATAATCTTAAAAGCCATATCACAGGGGCATATATGTCATTAAATCCTCACTAAATAATTTCAGAGTGAGTTAGTCATGGTGAAGGCTTGCTTTCTATTATTTTTTGAGACTCAAATTTGGCTTTTCCTTTTTTAAATTAAGAAATACTTACTTTAGAACATAAAATTTAAAACTTTTAAAAATAACTTTGTGTTTTATACTCAGACACAATTATGAAGCGTTGTTTACAGTTTATGTAAGGCTTGAGTTTGTAGAAATTTTGGTTAATATTAGAACAGACAAATTACTGAAATTCTTTCTAAATCTTGTTGTTCAGTAGAATTTGTTTGTGGGCCCTCACACATTACATATTAGAACTGTTGCATAGATTGCTCTTGGTCATAATTTTCTCAAGTCAATTATCAGACCATTTTCTGCAGGGCCTTTGAATAAGTGCATATGAACAACTTAACTAGGGAATGTGCATACAAATATATTCACACTAACATATTTAAATTTCTTGTGGTTAGGTCCTAGTATCTTTGAGTGAATTATGACTCAGTGACCCTTTGCAAAACAGATGGCAACCTTGTCCAATCTTGTCAAGCATATCAGGCTCTGATATGTTTGAGCCAACTGTTATAGTTGCTACAATAACTGTGTTAAATCCACTTTATTGAAAATCTTGCTCTTTTCCACTGACCTTTCACAGCAGACTGTCTTCTTCTAAAGATACATATGTTATTGTTGTTGTGTACCATTGAGTTGAAACCAACTGACCCTCTGGTGGGTTTTAATCACAAGGGAGGAGATTGGGAGGAGCAGCTGGTCAATTAGAACCACGTGCCTTCGGGATTGCGGGACAGCTTTTCGCTAGTATCTCTTGTGTTACTGTTGTCATGTACTGTCAACTCAGAAACGACTCACAACTGACTTGCCACATGGATTCGAATCACATACCCTGACATCGACAGTACCACTCCTTACCACTTGCCCAGCAGAGCTCCACATGCATTTGTTGTTGTTAAGTTCCAACAAATCGACTATGACTCATAGCAACTATATGAAAAATGGATTGTGAAAACTTACTGAGTGTCAGCTATGAGTCAACGCTGGCTCCGTGGCAAATCACAATAATAACTATATTGTCGTTTTTGTATGGCGTCATGTCAAAATCAATCCATAGCTGACCCTCCAGCTGATTTTCAGAGGCAGCAATTGCATGGGAGGGTTTGCCCATCTATCTCCGGAAGGGCAGCTAGTGGATTCAAGCAGTGTGCCTTTGAGATATTGCGTGTTGTCGAGTTGGACCCAACCCAGAGCTGACCCTTCTGCAGGGATAGATAGATAGATAGATAGATAGATAGATAGATAGATAGATAGACAGACTTAGAGAAGGTTGTGGCATGAGAGATACGATTGTTGATTCCAGTGTGTGTGTGTGTGTGTGTGTGTGTGTGTGTGTAATACACTATGGATACATAGACTTATTGTAGTGGTTATGTGTCTCTGAGACAGAACTGACCCTCTAATGAGTTTTCAGAGAAAATGAAGAGATGACCTAACTTTCTCCATTACAGCAGCTGGAAAACTTAGACTGCTTGCCTTTAAATAGGCTATGCAACTTCCATGAGAGCTCATAGATAAATAATATATGATGTGTAATATACTTTCTTATCTCACAGGAGGAGATTTTGTTCTTCTTTCCTCTGTGGATCTGGTGGATGGATTTGAACCAGCAGAGAAGCCATACCTTTGGGTTAGCACTGCAACTCTGCATGGTCTTTTACACCAGAGCTTCTTTTTTACATATACATATATATAATCCTACCAACAAATTTACAGGGAAAAATGGAAGATAAGTAATCCCATGTGGGATTTATAGCTTTTGGAGGTCATCTCCTTCCTTTTTCCTTCCTTCCTTCCTTCCTCCCTCCCTCCCTCCCTTCCTTCCTTCCTTCCTTCCTTTCTTCCTCCCTTGTCTTTCTCTTCCCACCCATTCATCTATCAATCATCTTTTTCTGTGCATTATTGCTCAACTAACTGAAACATTGGTAGTTTAAATCAACAACCACTATGACGAAGTAAGATAGGTATTTTCTTTCTCCCATCTAATAGTAAAAATAATAGCTCCAATATACATAAATACATACCAAGCTAAATTATATGAAAAAGAATATGATAGATGGAGGAAAACTCATCAATACTCTGTAATGATAAACAGGTTACAGATGGCACAAATTGGTTACAGGAAACAAAGAAGATTTAAGGATTTATTGAGAAAAAGAATGTATCATTAAGTGCGCATTACATCTCAGCATAAAGTAAACAAAAATTCTCACAAGTGGACCAATAAAGTTGTGTTGTTGTTGTCATGTGCCATCAAATTGCCTACAACTCATAGTGATCCTATGCACAATTGATCAGAACCCTGCCCTATCCTGACCCAATTTCATTGTCTCTGACATACTTACCCCCACACTTGTTGGTTTTCCTCTTTTGTGCTGTTCCCCCACCCCTTCAAGGATGATGTCCTTCTCCAAGGACTAGTCCCTCTAGCAACATGCTTGATGTATGTGAGATGAAGCTTCGAAATCCTTGCCTCCAAGGAGCAGCTTGGTTTCACCCTTTTCTGGGATAGAATTGTCTGCTCTCTTTTCATTCCATGGTATATTCAATACTCCTCTCCAGCACCACAACTCAAAAGTATCAATTTTTCTCCTGTAATCCTTAATCATTGTCCAACTCTCTGATGCACATCAAGTCATTACGAAGACCATGACTTGTACTAGGCACACCTTAGTCGCTGGACTTAGATCTTTGCTCTTCAGTACTCTGGAGAGGTCCTTCACAGCAGATTGAAACACCTCTGAATCCTGTGTCGCTGCTTCAGTTGTTTCTACGATTGATCTCACTGTGGCAGTCATTGTGTCAGTTCACCTTTTCCAAGGACTTCTCACTTACTTACCAAGTGTGGTGTTCTACAGCAGAACCTGGCCTCCTGATAACAATTCCAAAGTATCGAAGATGAAGTTTCACCATCTTGTTCTACGTGTACTTCTTTTAACACAGACTAAACTCATTCTTCTCACTATCTGTGGTGTATTCCACAGTCTTCATCAATGTGACACTTCAAACACACTCATTCTTCTTCCATCTTCCTTGTTCACTGTCCAGCTTTTACATGCATATGAAGTGGTTGCAAATACCATGATTTGGGTGAGGCGCATTCTAGCTCTTAAAGTGACATCTTACCATTTTGACACTTTAACAAGGTCTTTTGCAGCAGATTCCTCTAAGGTAATGTGTCATATTATTTCCTGACTGTTGTTTATATAAGTGTTGATCTTAAATCTGAATGAAATTAAGTCCTTGATAACTTCTATCTTTTCTTTCATTAATTATGATGTTACTTATTAGTCTAGTTGTCACATTCTTTTTTAAATTTTCTACTAGTTTATTTATAAGATTCAAATACATTGTTTTAAAGAACAAATTATTTCAATTCCCTCACCCACCACCATGAAATTGTACAACCTGATGATTAATCTCCCTGCCCCCTGCATTTCCACATCCCTTTGCTTCCAATCTCTCCTACCCCTCTTGAATCCTTATACTCATTCTACAATCATGATTTTATATAATATTTATCCTTGTGAGACTGAATGAGTTCGCTCAGCATAATGCTCTCCAGTCCCTCCCAAGTTAGGTAATAATTTACAAAGTCATTGCTCCAACATGCTGCATAATATTCCATTGTGTGAATGTACCATAATTTCTCAACCCATTCATTTGTGGTTGGACATTTGGGCTGTTTCCAATTTCTTGTGATGGTGGATAATACTGCTATGAACATTACTGTGCTAATCTCAGTTTGTGCTTCAGTTCTCATTTTCTCAGGGTGTATTCCAAATAGCGGAATAGCTGGGTCATATAGAATTTCTACATTCAGCTTTTTGATGAAGTGCCAAAGTCCCTTCCAGAGTGGTTGTACCATTTTACAATCCCACCAACAATTCTTTCTTTCTCACAACATCCTCTCCAACATTGCGGCCCTGCTAAACTTTGCCACTGTTACTGGAGTGAGATGGTACCTCATTGTGGTTTTGATTTGCATCTTTCTTACGGCCAGTGATGTGAAGCATTTCTTCATGTGTCTGTTTGAATATCTCCCTCTGTGAAAATTCTTTCCATGTC
>NW_006399791.1:20048812-20049385 GCF_000299155.1 Elephantulus edwardii
AAAACTTTGGCAATATCAACCTGTGTTCTTTCATCTCATTCTCTTCCTGGTTCTAACTGTGCTCTGTGAAACTATTAGTGGGGAGTAAGGAATTCTGGGAAAGGATCACATACAGCACCTGTGAAACATCAAAGAGAGATTTTTTTAGTGAAATCATAGCATTGCCTGCCTGACAGATGTAACATTTCTACTGAGAAATGGAATTTTCATTTCGTAGGTCTTCGATGTAATCCTCCTATCCCTTCCTTCTTTGAATAACAATCACTTGCAACTTTCATGACTCTGCTGTCTTCCCTCGATGATTAAGTACAAACATGCTTTGAACATTACAATCAGAACTGGATTAGGAATGAAATGAACCAATAAATGGCCAAGCAACAGAAGTTTTCCTATAACCACATTTGAATCCTGACTATCTATCTATCTATTAGTACTTGTTGATTGGTGTGAGCAATCATTTATACAACGGGTAAGTGCTTGGCTGCCAATGGAAAGGTTGCAAAATCAAACTCATGTGGCAGCTCCATAGGAGAAAGATTTGACACTACACTTCCATAAAGATTACAGCCAAAA
>NW_006399791.1:20051560-20062536 GCF_000299155.1 Elephantulus edwardii
CCTGAAATGGAAAACAAAAATGATTCTTCTTCAAAATAAAGGATAGAAACCTTACATTTAGAATATTTGTCAGATGTCTAATTCATGACTAGATATGGTTCTTAATCAAAACTCCATCAACTCAGAACAAAGGCAGAAAAATAATCATTGCCATCCATCAGGTCTCTAAGTATAAAGTCTACTTTTAGTGTGACCTTCACCGTATCAAAATCAGTTTGTTTGCAGGATTACATCATCCCACCTGAGGTCAGCTGGCTAAGAGCAAAAAGCCGTGAAACATCCTTTCCTTTGAGCTGTGAGTGTTGCCACCTCAGTGTTTGCTATTTTAATGGATGGAGAGAGAATTTGCAATAGCTGTATACTTTTTATCCTACACATGCAACAATCTGAGGAAGGCCTGGCCTTAAATGAATAGTTATTTTTCCTGACCCTACAGCTATAAATCACTGGCAAAGTCTGAGCTCATGTCTGTATCTTAATACACAGAGTCTATAAGTTCAACAATGGTCAAATCATTCTTCTAGATCATTAAATTATATGGTGGGATTTTATCACATAAATCTTGGCCTTTGAAATTAATCATATTGCTAAAAGAGTATGATTTTATGTAGCTGTAAGATTCTTCCCAAATAAAATATTCTACTCAGAAACAAATGCAATAGTTAGTCTAAGAGAAACCAATGATAATCATATTTCATTTTCTATTATATGATATATGACAACGATCTTGGCTTTCATTATGGGAATAATGTGGTGGTGGTGTTATCTGCCGTCAAGTATAACTCATAGTGAGCCTATACTCAATCCAATACCATCCTAACATTTTCTGATACACTTGAGCTGCTTGTTATAATACTATGCAAATTCACTGTATTGGAGGGGGGTTCTTCCTCTTTTTTCTCAAGTCCTTTTCCAAAGACTGAATTCTCTTGATAACATATTCAAAGAATGTTTCACCATCCTTACTCCTAAGGAGCATTCTTGTTGTTCTTCTCCAAGACCTATATTTGTTCTTTTGACAGCCTGTGGGATATTCAGTACCTTTCTCTAACAGCACAACTCAAAGGCAGTGGTGTGTGTGTTTTGGGTTTTGGTTGTTTTGTTTTGTTTTTTTTTCTTTTTTCTGTGATCCTTATTCATTGTCCAACTTTCAGATTCATAGAAAATAATTGAAGAGACCATGACTTAAATCTTTAAGCTCACATCAGTGCTCTTTTGCATTTTAGAGAGACACCTGTCAGCAGATTTCTTTTTAATGTGACACATCATTTGATTTCTTGACTGCTATTACCATAAGTATTGACTGTTGATAAAAAAAAGAATGAAAGAAATAATTGACTTCAATTTTTCCTATAGTGTTATTGCTTATTGGTCCAAAGGTGAGAAGTTTTGTTTGCTGAGGATGTAATCCATACTGAAGACTGTAGACTTTGATTTCTGCTACAAGTGTTTCAAGTCCTTTTCAATTTCAGCAAGCAAGGTTGTACCATATGCATAATTTAAGTTTTACATAGTCTTCCTCCAATTCTGATGCAACATTATTCTTCATATAGTTCAGCTTCTCAAATGAGTTGTTCTCTGTACTGATTGAATAGATTTGGGAAAAGGATATAACTCTGACACTGCTTTCCTGATTCTAAACCATGAAGTGTTTCCTTATTTCATTCAGATAGTAGCTTCTTAGTATAAGTTTCCTAAAAGCACAAATTAGTGTTTTGGGATTTCCATTTTCTCAATTTTATCTATTATTTGTTATGATCTACAGAGTCAAATCCATTCCCTTGTGAAGTCAATGTGTGACATCTTTCTGCATTCTCTGCTATCAGTCAAGATTTTTTTGACATCAACAATGATAGCCTTCATTCCTTGGCCTTTTCTGAATCTAGCATGAGTTTCTGGCAGTTCCCTGTCAATGTACTATTCCAGCCATTTTTAAACAATTTTCAGCAAGATTTTACTTGCTTGTAATATTAATGATTTCTTATGATAATTTACATATTATGTTTAATCACCTTTTTGAGAATTGGAACAAATATAAATTTCTTCCAGTTGGTTGATTAAGTAACTATCTTCCAGACTTCTTGGCATAGACTAGTGAGTTTGCCCCACTTTGCATCTGTTCATTGAAATATGTCAATTTGTACTCCATCAATTCCTGGATCCTTATCATGAAAATAATAGTAAGATGTTTGTATAAGTTTCTTTATATTGAGAGTTGTTTTATAGAAGCTTCTTGCTTTTGTTAGGTGCCATCAAGTCAAGTATTATCCATAGCGACCCTATGAACAACAGATCTGAACCCTGTTCTAGCCTGCACCGTTGTCAAAATCTTTGACACACTTGAGCCCATTGCTGCAGTCACTGTGTCAATCCACCTGGTTGAGGGTCCTCCTTTTTTCACCAACCTTTCCAAGCATGATGTCCTTCTCCAAGGAATAGCCTCTTCTAGCAACATGCCCAAAATATGTGAGATGAAGCTTTATTATCTTTGTCTACAAGGAGCACTCTGCCTGCACTTTCTCTAAGACATAGCTGTTTGCTCTCTTGGCAGTCCATGGGGTATTCAATACTCTTCTCTAACAACACATTTAAAAGACACCACCTCTTCTTCTATCATTATTAGTTAATTACCTAGCTCTCAGATGCATAGCAAGTAATTCAAAAGACCATGCCTGAATCAGGTGCACCTTATTCCTCATCATCGTTCCTCAATAATTTGGAGAGGTTCCTGACTAAAGGTTTTCCCAGTACAATATGTCTCCTGATCTCCTGATTGCTGGCATTAAGGGTGGTAATTGTGGATCCAAACAAGCTAAAGTTTGAGGTTGTGTTCATGAATGACTGAGCTCCATATCAAATACTCTGGGCATGTGGCCAGGAAGGGCGTGTCTTTGGAGGAGGACATTATGGTCAGAAGGGTGGAGAGACAGTGCAAGAGAGAAAGACCCTGGATTAGATGGATTGAGACAGTAACTGGGGTAATGAAGGTAGGTATGTCAGAGTCAGTGAGACTGCTTAGAATAGAGCAGGTTTCTGAGCTGTTGTACATAGATCACTATGAATCGCAGGTGACTTGACAGAACATAACAACAACATTGTGTGTTAAGGCAGTGTCTCATCATATATATGCCTCCAGTTTCATAAGGTTATAAAGCAGTTCATAAATCTCAATCAGAGAATAAAACATGATAAACAGTTTCTCACATGGAACACATAGAGTTCATGTATACATTTTGATTGCACTGCCAGATGCCAGAAGTATAACAGTACATACAGTATATACATAATCTATATTACATACATTTCGATATAATCAACATGTATGCCTTTGACTTATGTGCTGCGTTTTCTATCCAGAATATTTACGAAATAATAGCTTATGTCTCATTTTCACAGGCAGAAATCAGTCTTGTGTATCACACATCTTTTGAGTGTTGGGGTTATTTCTCTAATTTTTTTAAAGTATTACTGCCAAGCCTATTGTGGATTCCAAAAGGCAGCAAATCCTGTGCTAGTAATAGCTGCAAGGTGAAAAGAGAAAGCATCAATTTGGAAGTGAAACAAAAGATTATCAAACAACACCTAGGTGGAAAATAAGTGAACACTATTTTTCACAGTTTAGCAGATCAGCAGTCACTGTGACCTATGAGATAAAGAATCCTATCCTAGCTGTGAAGGAATCAGTGCTACTAACTGTAAAAGACTAACAGAAATGAGCAGGGGACCTGTATCAGACAGGTATGGAGAAATTGTTAACGATACAGACTGAGAGCAAAACAAAACTAATATCTCTCACTGTGCTGATGTTGATTTCTACTAAGACACAAACTTGTTCAAGATATTTAAAGACAAAGAATGTTTGTACAATGTCAAAATGAAGTAAGATCCTATTTCACAGATTCTATCATGGATATTACGCAATGCGTAGCTGTATTTTCAGAGTTGTGAACGTGATCTCAGCTGTACCTTTCTCCAAGGTGGTACAAAAGCCAATGGTTAAGGAATCAACACAGGTGGATGCTAATAGGAAATGAAATCCCATTATTGTTTCCATTTTACCTCAGCAACCATTTTAGCCTCTCTTTTAAACTTATGAAATCAATACTAGTTGCAATCTGGTTGACTCTGAGTCATGATGACCCTACAAGTGTCAAAGTAAAATTGTGTTTCGTAGGGTTTTCACCATTTGCAATCTTTTGGGAGTTTACTGCCAGGCCACCTTCCTCAGGCATAGCTGAGTGGACTTGAACTTACAGCATTTCAGTTAGCGACTGAGCATGCAAGAACTTTGAACTATCCAGGGTTTCAAATAATCATACAGATCCCCAGTTCTAGAAAAGACTAAAGAGACCATAGATAAGAGGTTGGGTTCCCAACTCCTTATGGGACTTACGTGAAGCCATTTCTTTTTTTCATATTATTGTAGAATTCCAGAGATCATTTATCTACTTCATTCTCAAATACACTCTTATACCAGGTATCAGAGAAGTTTTGGGCTAAATAATGATTGTCAAGCTACACTGTATGCCTGTTTCATTTATTTTAATTATTCTGTGTGGAGATGGAACATGGCTATAACTAGATATAGACAATATATTGAATATACTGCTATCTATGAGAGAAACTGATTTATCTGACCAAACACAAATCCTTCCTAGAATGTTAGAATTAAGACTCTTGGTACCAGAGGATTAGGAGATGTATAGTTTTAGGAATGTCTGCTCTCAGGTACCTCTTCAAAGATCTGAAGAGCAATGATGCCAGTTTAAAGGCTAAGGTGTGCCTATTTCAAGCTATGATTTTTCCAATCAATTGTCAAGTATCTGAGAGCTGGAAATGAACAAAGATCATAGAAGAAGAATTTATGCCTTTGAGTTGGGATACTGGAGAAGAGTATTGATTATCTCATGGGCTGCCAAAAGATATATCTTGAAGAAAGTGCAACTAGACTATTTCTTAGAGGCAAGAATGACAGAGCTTCCTCTCACAAACATTAGTATGTTCTTATGAGAGGTTACTCTTTAGAAAGTGATATCATATTTGGAAAGGCAGAGAATCAGTGAAGGAGAGGAAGGTCCCCAACTAGATGAACTGACACAGTGAGTAATGTAATGGGCTCAAATGTGTCAGATACAATGAAAACAGAGAACTATAGGACAGGGTTCTGATTTGTTATTCACAAGTCCTACCTGACTTTTAATAAAAAGTTGGTTTGAAAGATCTGGAATTTAAATCACAATGCATAGCATTCAAGAGTTTTCAACATTTGGTCAGTTTTCAGAGTTTGATGTGGATTTTAGATATTCTCTCATCTCTGAACCTTGGCCTTGTTATATTCATTGTTTTGATTTGCCTTTCTGTAATGGCTGATGAGCTTCATGTCTTTGTTGAATATCTTCTCTGGTGAGGTGTGTATCAATATCCTCTACCCATTTTTCCTCCATTGCGTGTTTTCCATTTGGGGCTGAGGTTTCTGTACAATTCAAAAACTAGTGATTACTCTCAGACCTGTAATTGTTATGTGGCTTTTTTTGCGGTTGTTTTACACTGTTCTTCTTTTACTCTTTGGAGAAGTCTTTTTATACAACAAATGTTAAATTATTAGGAAGTCTTAATTGGGTAGTTTGCCATCTGTTATTTATGTAGTCATGGTTGTTTGATAGTCTCTTTATTGCATAAATTTGGACTCTTAATTTCCCCGCCCCTTCTCCCCTAATATTTAGTTCTTTGATCTATATTGAGTTACTTTTTTTTTGTATGGTGCAAAGTATCAATCTTGTTCCATTTTATGCAAATTAATACCTAGTTCTGTCAGTACTATTTGTAAAAGAGACAATTTCTTCTCCATTTACTGTAAGAGATCATCACTTTGTCAAAAGATTAGCCATCCATAGGTAGATGAATTTATTTTGGAGTTCTCAATTCTGCTCCTTTCACTTAGATATCTGTCATTATGCCAAATAACAAGCTAGTTTGACCTCTTTTAAATAGATTTTTAAATCAGAAATGTGTGACTTTCTACTTTCTTCCTCAGTTTAAACTAAACCCACTCTACTAAATTGGACCCAGCTCCTAGTGATCCTTCCTTGTATTTCTGAGACTCTTTATATGAGGAAAATGTTTTTTCAGACATGGAGTACTTGAAGGGTGGATCTAAACTACTGCCTTCATAATTAGCAGTCAGATACATGAAGCACTATATCACTAGGGATACTTTTTATTTAACAGTGTTTTGTATATATAGAGTATCTTTTCACAAAAAAGTGTTGACTAGATTTGTCAACTCTTAAAGAGTAATAATCTTCCAACCACAGATAGATATAGGTGAATTTGTATTGCATTACATCTGTAGATCACAGTAGGCATTTTCATAATGTTTTCTTTTTGCCCATGAAGGTAGTATGCTATTTAATTTATTTAGGTCTTTTTTGGTTTCTTACAGTGGCATTTTGTCATTTTATTTGGACAAAGCTTTTTCTATCTCCTATTAGTTACATATATAGATATTTTATTTTTGAGGTCTTTTCAATCTTTTGTTCTGCATTTGAGAGTTGGACAATGATTAATGATGACAGAAGAAGAATTTATTTCTTTGACTTTTGGTGTTGGAGAGGAGCACTGAATATTCCATAGGCTGACAAATAAATAAACAGATACATTTCGGGGAAAAGTGTAATTAGAGTGTTCCTTGGTGGCAAGAATGGCAAAGCTTTGTTTCACTTTCTTTGGGCATGTTTTTGGGCGAGACTGTTCCTTGGAAAGATTCATCATGCTAGGAAAATGGCAGATCAGCAAAGGAGAGAAAGACCTTGAATGAAATGGATTAATATGACTACAGCAATGGGTTCAAGAGTGTCAGAGATGATGAGGATGACCCAGAATACAAAAGGGTTTAGATTTATTGTTCATAGGGTCACTATGAGTAGTATTACACTAGATGGAACCTAACAACAGCAAAGCACTCTTTCTTATTCAAATTATCTGCATATTCTTCTCCTTTGTTAAATTTGTCTGTTTCAATTTTATTAATCCTCTCAAAGAAACAACCTCTAGTTCTGTTATTTCTATTAGTTTTGTGCTACTTTAATTTTGCTCCAATCTATTATTTCCTTTCTTCTAGTATCTGTTGTTATGTACTGTCAAGTTGGAACTAACTCATTGCTAACCCTACATAGGTTTTCAGAGACAGAAAATTTCACAGGATGAAATTTCCTATCTTTTTCATAAGGAACAGCTGGTGGATCTGAAACGAACTTTTAAGTTAACAGTAAAGTCCCTTGCCACTAAGACACCAAAGCTCCTTCTCATCACTAAAAAGACGTTTCTTTTATTTCTTTATTGATTCTTAGCACAACTTGGTGAGCACACAAAAGGCAGTGTCTGTTTACTGAAATATGTAATTGGTAATTGGTAAGCTGTCAATTTCTGGGACTTGTTTTTGTCAATTCTTTCACAGCAGCTTCAATTTCTTACTTCATTACCACAGGCTCTTGCTCATAGATGTTTCATGAAATTCTTGTGTCAGCCAATTCCTTTAGGTACAATGACTCTGTATATTCCTTCTATCTACTTTTAAGGCTTCCTGGATCATTTAATATTCTGCTCAAAACATCCTTAAGTATTGAAACTTGAGGCTTAAATTTGTTCTTCAGTTCCATCAGCTTAAGAAATGTGGAGTGAGTTTGGCCCTTTTGATTTTCTGACTCCAGCTCTTTGCACATTTTATGATAATACTTTACATTGTCTTTCCCATGCTGCCCTCTAAAGTCTTCTGCTCAACTCCTTAATTTCTTGATTTCTTCCCTTTGCCTTGGCTTCTCGGAGCTCTAGTGCAATATTCAAAGTCTCTTATGACATCCATCTTGGTCTTTTCTTCCTTCTCTGTCTTTGTTAGGACATTTTTTTTTACATTTTCTATTACTTTATTTACAAAATTTGAATACAAATTTGAACAAATTATTTCAAATTTCTCTCACCCCTCCATCCATCAAATTGTACAACCTGATGATTTAAATACCCCACTTCCCCTGCACATCCACATCCCTCTGCTTCTAGACTCTCTCATCCCTCTGAAACCCTTATACTCGTTCTACAATAATGGTTTTATACAGTATTTGTCCTTGTGGGACTGAGTTAGTTCACTCAACATAATGCTCCCCTGTCCCTCCCAAGTTAGGTAATAATTTACAAAATCATTACTCTTGCATGCTGCATAGTATTCCATTGTGTGAATGTTCCATAATTTTTTTTAATTTAGGTTGTTTATTTTTGCACTCTTCATAGATGATATTGTTGATATCCTCCCACAGCTCATCTGACCTTTGTTGCTCATCAGTGTTCAAAGTCTCAAGCCTGTTCCTGAAATGGTTTTGAAATTCAAGTGGAATAGTCTCAAAGTCAAATTTTGCTTCCTGTGCATTTAATTTTCTTTAGCTTCACCGTGAACTTGCATACATGTAGTTGGTGGTTGGTTCCACAATCAGCACGTGACCTAGTTTTTACAGCTGATATTGGGCTTCTTCAGAAATTCTTTACACAAATGTAATGGATCTTATTCCTATTTATACTGTCAAGTGAAATCCATGTGTTTGTTTCTTTTAAAAAAATTGTTTTAACTGCTATTTTAACAAAAGTTTACAGAAAATCTAGACTATTCATTCGTTGTTGTACATTTTCCTCCAGACCCCCCATATGTTTCTTATAAAAAGTATTTGCAATGAATAAATCAAGGCTTAAACAGAATTCTATCCTTCTGGCTCCAGCTTCATTTATTACCAAGTCCATATTTTCCAACTACTGATACTTCTCTGTTTCCAACTTTTGCATTCCAGTCACCCGCTAATTAATGCATCTCAATTGCATGTTCGATTGATTTCTGACTGCAAAAGTGGGTAGAACTCTGCTATTTCTTCCTCTTTGACTCTAGTTGTTGATGCATATATTTGAATTATATTGGTATTCACTGGACTTCCTTATATGCATATGGATATTATCCTGCCGCTCAAACATTGTATTTCAAGATGGATCTAGAAATAACTTTTTAACTATGAAAGCAACCCCATTTTCTTCATCTTTTCATCCCCAGCATAGCAGATCATATGATTGTCTGATTCAATATGGTCCCATCCTAGTCCGTTTTATTTCACCAATACCTGTTGTTGTTGTTGTTATGTGCCATCGAGTCGCTTGCAACTTATAGCGACCCTACGTACAACAGCCCTAAACTCCACTCTGTCCTGTGCCAATCGCACTGTCTCTGACACTCCCAACCCAATTATCCCAGTCACTGAATCAATCCACCTCATAGAGGGCCTTCCTCTCCTGTGCTGTCCCTCCACCATCCCAAGCATGATGTCCCTCTCCAAGGACCGGTCTCTCCTCACAACATGTCCAAAGTAGGTTAGACAGAGCCTCAGAATCCTTGCCTCCAAGGAGCCACCCGGTTTAACCCTCTCCAGGAAAAATCTGTTTGTTTTCCTAGCAGTCCATGGTATTCTCAATACTTTTCTCCAGCACCACAGCTCAAAGGCATCAATTCTTCTATCCTCCTTGGTCATTGCCCAACTCTCTGAAGCATAACAAGTGCGAAGACCATAGCCTGTATCAGATGCACCTTAGTCTCCAGAGAGACACCATTGCTCTTCAGTACTTTGGAGAGGTCCCTAACAGGAGACTTTCCCATGACAATGCGCCTTTTAATTTCCTGGCTGCTGGTGCCAAGACTGTTGACTATGGAGCCAAGCAAACTAAAGCTGTGTACAATCTCAATCTCTTCACCATCCATCCTGATGCTGCCAATTGGTCCAGTGGTGAGAATCTTTGTCTTCTTGACATTGAGCCTCAATCCATATTGTAGGCTGCAGTCCTTGACACTCTGCAGCAGGCGCTTCAGGTCCTCTTCAGTTTCAGCGAGCAGGGTTGTGTCATCCGCATAACACATTTCTTTCTTAACAATGTCCAATTTTCCTACATTCTTGCTTCTTATAGTCCACATACCAATTACTAGTGTGTGCTTACAACTGTTCCACCTCCTCTATGTTTCTATATTTGAGGGCTTAGCCTCAGTTGCCATATCTTATAGTCTAAGTGTACTCTACTATATATAGGGTTTTGAAGGCCTATTAGTCGATGGACAATCCTTCTACCTGTCTTAATTCTAATTCTCAGATTTAGAACAGTATCTGACAAGACAACTATTTTACAGAAAGAAGCAGATGACATATATTTGTCCATTTATAGAAACAACCAATAGATCAAGTATTGCTCTTCGTCCTTGACACATGTGTCTTTACCCACCCTTTCCCCCCCTCTACCAGCTTTGCCTTCCATTCCCACCTATGCCATTAGACACCTCTCTCCCCATCCACCCTTGATATGATTGCTTAGGTCTCAAGCCTTCTGGATTTCTGTGATTCTGAATGCCTTGCTCTGCTGCCAGATTCTTATGCTGTGGCTAATAGTATCCTTTTGTTGTGCTTACCAGGTTGTGCCAAGAAATGTGCTGGACAACTACCTAGCCAAGATTTGAAGAGATCCATATTTGTTGGTCCCATTTGAAAGAAAGGTGACCCAACAGTGCGGAAATTATCAAACAACATCATTACTATGATTAAAATTATCCAAAAAAGAGCAGCACGTCAACAAAGTAATGCCAAATGTGCAGACTGGGTTTGGAAGAGGCCATGGCATTATGGATATTACAGGTAATGTTAGATGGATTTGAAGTGAAAGCAGAGAGAACCAGAGGAATGTCTATCTGTGTTTCATTGACTATGTAAAGGAATTTGACTGTGTAGATCAAAACAAATGGTGGCTAACTTTAAAAATAATGGGAATCCCAGAACACTTGGTTTTCCTTATGTGAAACCTATACTTGAACCAGGAGGCAGTCGTCAGAACAGAGCAAGGAAACACTGCATGGTTTAAAATCAGGAAGGATGGATGCCAGGGATGTGACCTATCTCTATACTTTTTTT